>NW_026706131.1:0-274474 GCF_029867415.1 Vicia villosa
AAAGGAGAAAGCGGCGTCTATCTCTTCATACAAAGATGCAATCCAAGTTATAAAGGATGGCACTACCAGTGGTTGGGGGCACATTAATATTCCTACCAACAACAAGAACAGAACAGGAATTGGATTCTTTCCAACATCATCGAAGAGCTATCCCAGGGATCGAGGTAGTTCTCCCAATTCAAGAAACTTTCTGCAGTGGAGGTTTTCTTCAACCTGTTCAACAAACAGTCAATACCATCGGTACGGAAAACACCGATGAAGAGGAATGGTTATCCTATCTTAACAAAGCAGGATACATCTCCCTACCAGAGTCTGATTCACCTTGCTGTTATCCGACTAAAGGATCTGAAAGTAAGACTCAACCAAGCAGTGATGAAGTTACTGGCAGCTTCACCACCAGAAGTCATGGTTCATCAGAAGAAGTTCCTCCTATCCCCGAAGAGACTTGGGATACATTAGGAGAACCAAGCGGAAAATTCGACTACATGGTGAAGTACTCCGCTCCGTAAAGTTCAAGAATCTCTCTTGAAGATATTGTTCCAACTGGATGGAACATTGATTATGAGTACCTCTCTCAGCAAAAAGAGATGTATAACCCTTGCTATTCATCATCATCTCCTGGTGGAATCATCATTGAGGATTATATCCCCAAGTCACCTTCCGAGGCTACGGATCTAGAGTTCACATATCTAGTCAATGCCATCTTGGGAGAAGAGCAAGACCAAAATACAGAAGAGGACGATCTCGAAAGTGTCTCCGACAACGAGTCTCTCCATTCAGAAGATTGGAAGTTTCCTCAAAAGAAAGTTCGACATACTCCACTTGGAAATGGGTATGCTCACACAGCTCAGTCTGCTGAAGTAGAAGAAGATCGTCTGAGTGTTGCAAAGACAGTGGTTGGTAAATCAAGACCTACCACAGGCCAGCTTAAGCATAAGGTTCCAGATTACTTAGTGCACAATGGGGTTCGCCACTACTGGACAGCTGTTGAAGTTTCAACTGTTGTTCGCACTCCTAAGTAGGAACTTTCACCGTTATTTTGTCCTCTCACCATAGCCCAGGGTGAAGAGATGTTTCATAGGGCTTTGCATTTTACTATTTCTTAGGAAAATGTCCCTCTTTGCTTCGCCCAAAGCAATAGAGTTTTGTTTTATAGGGTCTTTGTTTCAAGAAATGACTGTCCATAAATAAAAATGTCATTTTGTTCCTTCGTTTAGTTTTCCCTTTTCTTTTTTCGGAAATTGGTAATCCTAAAAAACACCCTTAAAAAACATCAAATATTCCATTAACTGCATACACCGAGTCTTCCCTCGTTGTCTAAATAAAACTTATCACACATATGCAGATTAATCATAAAATACCCCGTTGAAACGTGCGACCGTATGACTTCTCCAAGTTTTGAGTTTCCTGTATTCGAGGCAGAGGAAGAAGAAGACGAAGAAATATCAAAGGAAATTTCACGATTACTTCAACAAAAGGAAGAGGCCATTCAACCATACAATGAGCCTCTAGAGATCATTAACCTTGGTTCCGATGGAAACAGAAAAGAGGTTAAGATTGGAGCTTCACTCAGTTCAGAGATCAAAGAGAGTTTGATACAGCTGCTCAAAGAATTCTTAGATGTCTTCGCTTGGTCTTATCAAGATATGCCAGGGTTGGATACCAGTATAGTGGAGCATCACTTGCCATTAAAAGCAGAATGCCCTCCGGTCAAGCAAAAATTAAGAAGAACTCATCCGGAGATGGCCATGAAAATCAAAGAGGAAGTTCAAAAGCAGATCAACGCAGGTTTCCTCGTCACTTCAGAATACCCTCAGTGGTTAGCTAACATTGTTCCCGTTCCTAAGAAAGACGGAAAAGTCCGCATGTGCGTCGACTACAGAGATTTGAACAAAGCTAGCCCTAAGGATGATTTTCCTTTACCACATATTGATATGTTGGTAGACAGTACAGCAAAATCCAAAGTGTTCTCATTCATGGACGGATTTTCAGGATATAACCAAATCAAAATGGCACCTGAAGACATGGAAAAAACAGCTTTCATCACCCCCTGGGGCACGTTCTGCTACCGTGTTATGCCTTTTGGACTAAAGAACGCAGGGGCAACTTATCAAAGGGCCATGACTACGCTTTTCCACGACATGATGCATAAAGAAGTGGAAGTCTATGTGGACGACATGATTGCCAAATCAGAAAATGAAGAAGATCACATACAGAATCTGACAAAGTTGTTTCAACGCTTACGGAAGTTTCAGCTTCGCCTGAACCCCAACAAGTGTACCTTTGGTGTCTACTCAGGAAAACTCCTTGGTTTCATCGTCAGCAAACGAGGAATTGAAGTAGATCCAGACAAAGTCAAGGCAATTCAAGAAATGCCTTCGCCCAGAACCGAGAAACAAGTTAGAGGATTTCTTGGACGTCTGAATTACATCTCGAGATTCATATATCTCATGACTGCAACTTGCGCTCCTATTTTCAAACTTCTACGGAAAAATCAAAGTTGCGTCTGGACAGACGATTGTCAAAAAGCGTTCGACAGCATTAAGGAATATCTGCTCGAACCACCCATCTTGTCTCCTCCAGTGGAAGGAAGACCTTTGATAATGTACTTAACCGTCTTAGAAGACTCCATGGGTTGTGTCCTTGGACAGCAAGACGAGACGAAGAGAAAAGAGCATGCCATCTACTACCTGAGCAAGAAATTCACTGACTATGAATCCCGCTACTCCATGCTCAAGAAGACGTGTTGTGCTTTGGCCTGGGCTGCCAAGCGTCTCCGCCAGTACATGATTCGACATACTACTTGTTTGATCTCTCATATGGATCCAATCAAGTACATCTTTGAGAAGCCTGCTTTAACCGGGAGAATTGCCCGTTGGCAGATGTTGTTATCAGAATACGACATTGAGTATCACGCACAGAAAGCCGTGAAAGGAAGCATTCTAGCTGAGCACCTGGCTCACCATCCGCTCAATGGTCATGAATCAACCAGTTTCGACTTTCCGGACGAGGACGTCATGTACCTCAAGATGAAAGATTACGACGAGCCGCTACCAGACGAAGGACCTGAGATAGGATCCCAGTGGGGCTTAATCTTTGACGGAGCTGTCAATGCTTATGGACGAGGAATTGGGGCAATCATTGTTACACCTCAGGGTACCCATATTCCATTTACTGCCAGATTAACTTTCAAATGCACAAACAATGAGGCCGAATATGAAGCTTGCATCATGGGTCTCGAAGAAGCCAGGGATCTAAGAATCAAACACTTGGATGTATACGGAGATTCTGCTTTGGTCATCAATCAAATCAAAGGAGAATGGGAAACACGCCAACCAGGGCTAATTCCTTACAAAGACTACGCGAGAAGATTGTTACCATTCTTCGACAGGGTAGATTTTCATCACATTCCTCGTGAAGAAAACAATTTGGCTGATGCATTAGCCACACTCTCTTCCATGATTAGGATAAATCATTGGAATGACATTCCTCAGATCGATGTTATGCGCCTGGATAGGCCCGCTCATGTTTTCACAGTAGAAGCAATCATCGACGACAAACCGTGGTATCACGACATCAAGAACTTTCTTCAAAAGCAAGAGTACCCTCTTGGAGCATCAAAGAAAGATAGAAAGACTTTGAGAAAGTTAGCTTGTAGATTCTTCCTGAATGAAGATGTTCTGTACAAGAGAAACTTCGACATGGTTCTGCTCAGATGCGTTGACAGAAAAGAAGCAGAAATACTCATGAGAGAAATACATGAAGGTTCCTTTGGTACTCACACCAATGGACATACCATGACAAGGAAAATACTGAGAGCAGGATATTATTGGCTGACAATGGAGTCAGATTGCTACCAGTACGCAAAGAGATGTCACAAATGCCAGATCTACGCCGATAGAATTCATGTGCCACCATCTCTTCTCAACATACTCTCTTCCCCTTGGCCTTTCTCCATGTGGGGAATCGACATGATTGGAATGATCGAACCAAAAGCGTCCAACGGACATCGCTTCATCTTGGTAGCTATAGACTATTTCACCAAATGGGTTGAAGCAGCTTCATATGCAAACGTTACAAGACAAGTTGTCGTCAGGTTTATCAAGAATCACATCATCTGTCGCTACGGCATTCCTAGCAAGATAATCACTGACAATGGGTCAAATTTGAATAACAAAATGATGAAGGAGCTTTGTGAAGAATTCAAGATCGAACATCACAACTCATCTCCTTACAGACCAAAGATGAATGGAGCTGTAGAAGCAGCTAACAAAAACATCAAGAAAATCATTCAGAAGATGGTCATCACTTACAAAGATTGGCATGAAATGCTCCCGTATGCTCTTCACGGTTACCGTACATCAGTACGTACTTCGACTGGAGCAACTCCTTTCTCCCTTGTATATGGCATGGAGGCAGTCCTACCAATAGAGGTTGAGATTCCATCAATGAGAGTTTTGATGGAGGCAAAATTAACAGAAGCCGAGTGGTGTCAAAGCAGATTCGATGAATTGAACTTAATCGAAGAAAAGCGCATGACAGCTTTATGCCACGGACAGCTATATCAACAAAGAATGAAGAAAGCTTTCGACAAAAAGGTTCGACCTCGCGCAATCAAAGAAGGCGACCTTGTACTCAAAAAGATTCAATCTTTTCTCACAGATTCGAGAGGGAAATGGACTCCCAATTATGACGGCCCCTACGTGGTCAAGAGAGCTTTCTCAGGAGGAGCCTTAATACTCACGACTATGGATGGAGAAGAATTCACCCGTCCTGTGAACGTCGACGCAGTCAAGAAATACTTCGCCTAAATAAACAAAAGAACAGCTCGCTAAGTTGAAAACTCGCAAAGAGCGACTTAGGCAAAAAAGAGCGTCTCGATGAATCGAAAACCCGAAAGGGCGATTCAGGCAAAAGTTAGAGACATAAAAAAAATATTAATCAATCCCGGTAGACTTAAAACCCGAAAGGGGTAGTTTACGCAAAAGTTAGGGATATATGGCAAGTAACTGTGTTCAGGACAAACTTGATCATTCAAAATCCATAGCAGAGTATTCATCAGCAGTAGATCATCTTCTACGAAGCACGAATACAGCGCAACTCGGAGTGGAAGGGAAAGATAACGGTCGTCACGTTTCATCGTAGCCCTTTTCCCGAAAATTACCAATTTCCAACTTTGTAAATACTCCATGGAATCAAGCATTTGGCTGATTACCATTCCATATATAATAATTTGAGCCTTGTGCTTTTCCTTTGCAATCTAGTCTTATTCAGTTTCTTGAAATACATTTTAAGTTTAAACAGCCATTTTTCTTGAAACAAATGTTTTCATAAAATAAAAATGAATTTACTTGCAAAAATAAAGGTGAAATTTCTTTCTAAGGTTTACAAACAATAGGAAGAATGCAAACAGTTGCTCCGAGAACGGTTGAGACTCCGGGAACCAAGATTTCCCCATGAGGTCGCTTTGCGAACATCTCCCAATGACGGATCTTTACTTCAATTCATACTACTTACTTCGGACAGCGGACAACTGATAACCAGATATTCCCAACAGAGTTCGAACTCCAAGAAGAGGACATCTTCTGATCAACAAGAATTCAGTCGTATCATAGGATTTTACATCCGCGACAATTCCATTCACATTCACTTTACATTTTATCATTGTCATAATATTCATGCATACATTACATCATAATTGCATAGCCGAATCAGGCTTTGATCTTGTGAATGCCTAAGTCATTTAGGCATAAACTCAAGTTTCCCCTGCGAGTTCCGGAGAAACTTTTTCCTTCGAAACAACAGTTCATACACAAGGATCTCACCAAGCAAGTCAACA
The DNA here is from genome assembly GCF_029867415.1 of Vicia villosa. Classification (NCBI taxonomy): domain Eukaryota; kingdom Viridiplantae; phylum Streptophyta; class Magnoliopsida; order Fabales; family Fabaceae; genus Vicia; species Vicia villosa. The sequence continues at coordinate 5,840 of NW_026706131.1, forward strand.
GATGGTAGTCTCCCTCAAAGAGATAGTTTGTTCACTTTTGGAATTCCTCAGCCGAGAATCTCCTGCAGAGCGACATTCGACAGTCTTCTTCAGATAAGATAGTCTGCTTCGCATTTTGGAATCCCCTACAGGTTTGGTATTTCCCCAGCAAGGTCAAGAGGTGCCACTTCTTGTCAAAGAAAAATTCAGAATTTCCCAGCAGATCGACAAATGATTCCCCAGCGGAGTCAGCGAATGATAGTCTTCGTCCAGAAGATGGTTCAGATTCCCCAACAGAGTCAGCAAATGGCAGTCTCTTTCAGCAGAAGACAGTTTGCTCACTTTCTATCATAACAGAGTCAGCAAATGGCAGTCTCTTTCAGCAGAAGACAGTTTGCTCACTTTCTATCATAACAGAGTCAGCAAATGGCAGTCTCTTTCAGCAGAAGACAGTTTGCTCACTTTCTATCATAACAAAGTCAGCAAATGGCAGTCTCTTTCAGCAGAAGACAGTTTGTTCACTTTCTTTCATGACAGGGTCGACAAATGGCAGTCTCTCCCAGTAGAAGACAGTTTGCTCCCCTAGCAATTGGCAAATGGCAGTCTTTTCCCAAGAAAAGACAGTTTGTCTGTTAAATACTCAAGAGATCGACAAATGGCAGTTTCTTCGAACAGTTTGTCTGTTTCTGGGATGTTTAACTCCCCACAGAGTCGATGAATGGCAGTTTTCCCCTTAGAAAAACAGTTTGTTGATTCCCCAGGCACCAGTCGATGAATGGCAGTTTTCACCCCGAAAACAGTTCGTCCGCCTTCAAACAAAGTCATTAGCCCCTCAAAAGATCATGAGGCCATATGACATTCTTTCAAAGACGTCAAGTCAAAAGGGAAGATGGTGAAGTTTCTTTACAACCGTCAAATGGCATCTTACCTCCAAGCGCTGGTAAGAAGTTTGACGAGGAAACAAACCTTTGAAGTTTCTCTACAGCCGTCAAATGGCATCTTACCTCCAAGCGCTGGTAAGAAGTTTGATGAGGAAACAGACCTTTGGAGATTTTCTCTTTATCTGAGATATTGTCCAAACACAACTAAGACCAGTTTCGAGATATGGACATCCGGAACGAGAGGAGGTTGTTTACCTTTTTCTAAGTATCAACACTTAGTTAAAGAAGATGGATTGCGCATCCTACATTGCCATCCATTCACCAGAATCCACATCAAGTATTTCCGCAGGAGTTTGTCTCCTCATCCCCCGCCAAGTGCGACAACGGGATCAAGTCATGCAAAGATTTTATCATCTCAGGAGCGCCCAAAATTCGGGCATTCCTCGATATTTAAGTCTCTTTTACGCCGGAAAGATCGAGATATCAATCTCTCTCCCTCCAGATAAAAGAAACTTAAATAGGGGCATCTGTCATACCCTAATTTTTGACCCCCCTGAGATGACATATCTTCAGGATTTTCATCAAGTCAAAGTAAGTACTCAGGGCAGTCTGGCATTCAATCGAGGGTGTTCAAAGACAAGAAAACTCAGGCAAAGGATCAATCAATAGAGGGATTAGTCTCTAATACAGTCATAAGACTCAAAAGCTTCATTATTACACCTATGATTGATTAAGACACCCAGTCATCTAAGCACAGGATTACTCAGATCAACAGCCTAGGGTTTGGAGCCTATCAAGGACTAAAATCAGGGATCACCTTTGGGAAACCCTAAAAAGCCCCAGGGAACCATTCAAAGACATCAATCATCTTCAAATAACTCTTATGACAAGATCCACTAGACATTACACCTCAGTTCAAAGTCTACACTCATCATTGTCCTCTGGTCGACAATTAGGGTTTTTGACCTAATTCACCAAGATAGTTGACTTTTAATCAGGGCATGGATCCAAAACTCAAGACATGATTCAAGAGTCTCTACTACCTCAATATAATCCATTTACATCATTCATTTGAGGAGAAGATCTTGTTTCTACACAAAAGCCCAAAAATTCACTTTGTCAGGAAAAGTCAACTGTGTGGGATCATCATTGACTTTTAAGGTTTTTGGTCAAAAAATGACTTTCAAAGGTCAATATTATCAATATATGGATGTCAAAGTCATTTGACCAAAGAAATTCAAAGAAATTCATCAAGGAGCAAAAAGTCGGGAATTAGGGTTTTTTAAGGCATGGTGAGAACTCAAAATTTCACCTACACAACTCAAAAAACTTCCAACATGAAAGTTGTAGATCTTGCAAAATAAAACAACATCTTACAAAGGAACTTTTTTCAAAAGATCAATCATTTATGAAGTTTTGGAAATTTTGAAGTTTAGGTCATAAACACTTAGAAATTTTTCTAAGTGTTTTAACCTAGTTTTCATCCAACTTTGGGCTCATTTTTCACAAATTTCCCAAATGATTCTGAAAAAGACATAAACTAATGATTTGAAGTAGATGTTTAGGGCTTTCCAAATTGTGTTCAACCTTCTCCAAATTCAATTTGAGCTAGGAGTTATGCTTGTTCAAAGTTGGCCTCATGAAGTAAAATTATAGGTCATGTACAATTTGAAACTTTGCAATTTTGTGCATTTTGCTTCACTAAGTGATGCTACACGACCTCTAATGCATCTGAAACCATACCATACATCAATTTCCATCATTGCATAAGGATTAGAGAAGATTCCCAAAAACAAAGGCATGTGATTATGTAATGATTGCATTTTTGAATTTATGACAAATTGGTGATTCATCAAAGGAATCTTCTCCCAACCAATTGGAGCTCATTTCTGCAGCCATTTGGTCCCCTAAGATCGAGCAAAACCGAGGGCTAGGGAGTGGTATCAAAGAGCTCATCATTGCACTTGGAATATTCTTTGAATTCCTTCATGGCTAAGAAACCAAACTCACTACACTAAGCAAGCTTACTATGATCAATTGCTCTGAACCAATTGCCTATAAATAGAGGCCTCATTCTCATTCAAAAAACACACCAAAGCAACAGAATTCTTGCTTTCTCTTTTCTTTCTTCATACTTAGTTTTTTCAAAGGTCCTTTGGCAAGAAGACTCGGATTCTTCAAACCAAAGCCCTCTCTTTGAAAATAAGTATTCAAACACATTGAGGGAGGCATTTGGAGGTGATCCAAACCTCTGGAACACTGCTGGGCGTGGAGAATCATCATCTCCACCTCTCATTTGGAGCACTTGCAGTTGGAGGACCACAGAACAATTCAGGAGGTTTCAAGCCAAGCCAATCATCCAGGCACACTCCTCAGGTCATAGTGAAGCTAACCAGATGGCTGCATCTCATCTGTAACTCCAAATTCAACAACCTCCATGTTCACTTGAAGCTGAAATCGAGGGAGGTCCATAGAACAATTCAGAAGGATTCAGGCTACAATAAGCATCCAGTTAGCATCATTGAGTCTCAGGGAAGCTATTGAGATCATCCATTCAAGCCCAGGTGGTCTCTATCATCCTCACGACCTCCATTTTCAGAGGTAAGTTTCTGAACCTCACTTCTCTAATTTAAGTACTCTTTGTGAAATAGCTCGATTCTATCTTGTTCAGCATCATCAGAGGATTGAAAACCCTCTATCATCATCCATTTATCTTTCAGTATAGTCATTTAATTTGATTTTGAAATTTTAGGGTTCTTCACGATTTCTGGTAAATTAGTTAGATGTAGTTAATATTAATTCATGTTAGTTACATATTTAGAATCGTGAGTGAATTTAGAGCAAGTTTCATGTTTACATCATTGCAAATGGTTGAGAGTTGAGAGAGTTCAGAAATTTGAATTGATGGAGCTTGAGGTTGAAGACGAAGATGGAGGGTGGCGCCATTTTTCAAATCTCTGAGCGAAGTTTGTTTTATTTTTAATGATAGGCGTTTCCTTAATGAATGAATAACTTGCCCTAGTGGCCACACATGCGCTCTTAGTCTCCTCATGCCCAAGGTCTGGGGTTCGAATCCCCCTCGCCTCAGACCTTTTGATTTTATTTTCTTTTTTTCACTCTATGCACTAGACAACACACATATTGCAATGAAATGCCCTTTATAACACCATGCGCGCGTTGGCTGGTTGGTGTGTGTTTTGATTGTTGGCTTCAAGGGCGTGGGTTCAAACCATGGTGAGGCCAAAATATTTTTTTTATCACTTTTTCTTTTCATTTTCTTCACAACTTCACATAATTAATTCACTTATTAAATTAAATCATTTTCACTTCATTTTTCACACACTTTTTATTTAACATATCTATTTTGTGAATAATCAAAAAAATCATAAAAATATTATTTATTTCATGTATTTTTATTAGGTTTAAAATAGTATGTTTTAGGTGTTTTCTTAAATACTTTAATACATATTTTCACTTTGTTTTAACCTAAATCATTTTGTAAATAAAGTTTATGATAAAACCCTAATTGTTTAGGTCTTAATTAAGTAAAAAATCTTTATTTTTACTTTGATTAAGTTGACTTTTGTCAATTCTCAAAACTGTTTTCAATCTCCGAATAAATCAAATGATTAGGGTTTTCAAACAACAAAACCTTGTATCATTCAAAATCATTTTCAATTGCTTTTACACCAGTACTGTAAAGTACTGGGCCTCTAATAGAGTGTAAGTCCCAAACACCTTCTCTTCTTAGCTTGTTTTCAAAACTGTATTTTCAAAATCTTCTTTCTGTTTTCAAAACATTCTTCTGGTATTTGAAGGGCATTATTCCCGGTGAAACTCTTCAGATACCTATGTGACCTTTGTCCATCTTCACTTCTTCTGTTTTCAAAACCATTAACTGTTTATCATATATATTCAACTGTTATCAACAAAACAACAAAAATTACTGTTGAGGCTCTGTACATACTTCTTCAATGGCCTCCACTCCATCCAGGTTAGGCTTTACAAGCTTTCAATTTACAGTCTTTATTTAAATTACTGTCAAATATAAATTGTGCATATATTAGTTTAGAACTACGTTTGAGTATAAACCTTAGGACAGTTAAACTATATATATATATTATAGGAATATGGCCTAGGATTGAGAATGTCTTCCCGGTGAAGGCTCTTTCCTAATTAGAGATCTGTAGTTCAAACCCCCAAGATGAATTATTCCCGGTGAAACATCTTGGCAAAAACCTTAGAATCCAAATAAATAGGACACATCCACCCAAAGAGGAATTATTCTCGGTGAAACCTCTTACCCATTTGCTTAGAGCCAAAATAAGTTCAAAACCACATAGCTTTCTCTTGTGCTATAACAAGGACCCTCGATTAGCCTCCTCTTGGGCTTTGTACAAGGACCCACAGGCTTCTTAAAAGCATTTCCAGCTTCCTCTTGAGCTTGTATACAAGGACCCATCAGGTTTCTTATAAACATAGGAACAGGTCTTTAGCCACCTTTTAGCCTACCCTGGTGAGTTTCTTCCAATTTAAACCAGACTTTAAACAAGCTAAGTTTGTCTCAATTTTGCATTGAGTACACCTTTTGGAATGAGAGACATGGACAGTCTCTGTCACCCTTATCTTCATCAATCTTCCTTAGCAGAGTCTAGGATCCATGCTTTGGGTCATCCTCAGCATTGAGTCAGCCTTCATCTTGGGCTTTAAACAAGAAGTCTCCATTAGATAATCTTTCTGCCATTCATTTTCAATAAAACCCCTGGAAAGGGTTAGCCTCCAAAGTCAATTAAAATCAACCTCCATTTCAATAAATCCCTGGAAAGGGTTAGCTTCCACACATTCCTTCATTTCAATATAAAACCCCTGGAAAAGGTTAGCCTCCAAAGTCAATTAATAAAAAATGTCAAAAAATAAAGATTCATTTCTCTTAGGAGATAATTTCCCCAAAAAGAGTCAAAACCCTTGGAAAGGGTCAGCCTCCAAAAAAACATGATAAAGTCAGTCTTTTAACAGACAAATTCACCAGCTGAGTCAAAATCCCTGGAAAGGGTTAGCTTCCAAAGAGAAAACAGTCTTTTCATAAATAAAATCTCCTCATTAGAGTCAAAACCAACAAAAACATTTAGCCTCAACCTTGGGCTTCATACAAGGCACCCAAACAATAAAACTCCCCTGTCAAGAGTCAGCCTCAACCTTGGGCATTGTACAAGGCAGATAATAGAGTCTCCCTAGTGAGTTTTTCATCATTCAGTAGCCACAACCTTGGGCTTTGTACAAGGCAGATAAACCATATTTTCATGTGTCAAAGATTCCTAACACCTAGGATCTTTTCCCCATATAGTCATCCATACTTAATTCATTTAAGAGTCCGCCACAACCTTGGGCTTTGTACAAGGCAGAAAATAATGTTTTCCCTAGCTAGAGTTAGCCACAACCTTGGGCTTTGTACAAGGCACATAAAATAGAGTCATTCATTCAATTATCCTCAATAGTCAGCCACAACCTTGGGCTTTGTACAAGGCACATAAATAGAGTCTCCCTAAGTAGAGTCAGCCTCAATTCTGGGCTTTGTACAGAACACAAAAATACCCTGTAATTAATTCCCAGTGGAGTCATCTCCCAGAGTCAATAATAATTAATTAATCAATCAAAAAGCCTCAAGCTTGGGCCTCATACAAGCCAGCTAAAGTCAAATCTTTTATATAGTAGATAGACATAGCTTATCTCTATAGAGAGATATTTTTACTACTCTACCACATTCAAACAAACAAACATTTCAATTTCAATTTCAATCAAAGTCTCCCATTTAGGACTCTGAAAGACATGCTCTGGCACATCCCCAGACTTGTACACTTTCCCTAATTTGGACGAGCATCTTTCTTTCATTTAAGAGGCATCTGACTGGCATACTTGCACACACAAGTAAGGTCCCCCTCTTGAATGAAATGAATCCAGTTATTCTGTCACTCCTTTAAATGTTTGTGGTAGAATAGTACAAATACCTCTCTGTAAAGATGATTTCATGTCTCTTTACTGTAAACAGAGATTTAATTCCAAGCTTCAACCTTGAGCTTCAAGCAAGGCACCAAAAAACAATTAATTTCCCTAGTTAGTTCCCCGAACTACATTAAGCTCTGACTTCCACTAGGGATATGTAGGCATGAGGTTCACAAGGAATCTCAGCGAGCTAATAAAATACCAAAAATAGTCAGTCTGTCTATCTGTCTGTCTTTTCAAATCAAATCAATTCCTTCTCCTAACACAAAGGAGAAACTTTCCCAATCATTAGCAGCAAACACAATCACAAATGACACAGAGAAGTTTCCTGTAGAGTACTACAGATATGTAGGGTGTTTAAACACTTCCCTATGTATAACCGACCTCCCGGACTCCAGAATTTCTAGTCTAGGTGAAATCCCCACACTTAGCAAACTCCTAGGGTTTAGTTGAGATCTTTTTTCCCCTTTCCTACTCGTAGGACCAATAAGAAAGTTCGTGTGATATCGTAGGAAGAACTGAAATAAAATTCATCCCACCATGGGCGCATTCTCCTTCCAAATTTCGCGTGAAGGGTTTAGCGTGCCGTCCTCCCAAGTGAAACGGGGAGGTAAAAGAAAACGACACCACAATCGGTAAAAATGAATTCAGCGTCTTTCATTAGTAGTTCAGTTAAGGGTTTTGTAATTTTAGAGAAATCCTTAACGAAACGTCGGTAAAAACCAGCGTGTCCTAGAAAACTTCTTATTTCTCTAACGGTTTTGGGAGGTTGAAGGTTTTCGATAATTTCAATTTTGGCTTTATCTACCTCGATCCCTCTATCGGATACGATGTGTCCAAGTACAATTCCTTGTCGAACCATGAAATGGCATTTTTCCCAATTAAGGACTAGGTTTACGCTTACGCATCGTTTAAGTACCAGTTCAAGGTTCTCTAAACATGTTTCGAAACTTCCTTCACAGACAGAGAAGTCGTCCATAAAGACCTCCATTATTCCATCTAGGAAGTCGGCAAATATTGCCATCATGCATCTTTGGAAGGTCGCGGGTGCATTGCAAAGCCCAAAAGGCATTCGTCTATAAGCGAATGTACCATTGGGACAGGTAAACATGGTCTTCTCTTGGTCGTCAGGGTGGATAGGAATTTGGAAAAATCCGGAGTATCCATCCAGATAGCAGAAATGCGAGTGTTTAGCTAGGGGTTCGAGCATCTGATCTATGAAAGGTAAAGGGAAATGGTCTTTTCGGGTAGCTTTGTTTAACTTCCTATAGTCAATGCACATTCTCCATCCAGTTTGGGTACGTTGTGCTACAGATTCGCCTTTAGCGTTAGTGATTACAGTAACTCCTTCTTTCTTTGGTACGACGTGAACAGGGCTAACCCATTTACTATCGGATATAGGATATATTATTCCGGCTTCTAGTAGTTTATGGATTTCCTTTTTAACCACATCGCTCATAATAGGATTTATCCGCCTTTGATGTTCTCTAGATGTTTTACAGTCGTCTTCGAGCATAATGCGGTGCATACAGAGGGAAGGACTTATTCCTTTCAAATCTGATATGTTATATCCTAAAGCGGTTGGGTATTTTCTTAGGACAGTAAGTAATTTTACAGTTTCGGTTTGTCCTAAGTTGGCGTTCACTATAACAGGTCGATTTAGTTCCTCGTCTAGGAATTCGTATCTAAGATCAGTAGGTAGTGTTTTCAGTTCTATAGCAGGTTTCTTCGGTCCAGGTATAGGATCAGGAGTAAGTGCCAAGCATTCACACAAGTGGTTATCTTGATATTCCCCATGCCAGTTGTCATCTTCAAGGATTGGCGGTATAGGAATTTTTAGGATCTCGGTGTCCTTATTTGGCTCGGATTGTATTTCATTAACACACTCGTCGATTATGTCAGCAGAACAGCATGTGTCAATTATAGAAGGTGCTTTTAGGAATTGGGAAAGGATAAATTCTATTTTCTCTTCTCCTACTTCGAAAGTAAGCTTTCCTCGCTTTACGTCTATAATTGCACCAGCGGTTGCTAAAAATGGTCTTCCTAATATGATCGGAATGTTAGAATCTTCTTGGATATCCATAATGATGAAATCAGTTGGGATGTAGAATTGACCTACACGAACAGGGATATTCTCTAACATTCCTACAGGGTATTTTACTGAACGGTCTGCTAGTTGAAGAGACATTCTTGTTGCTTTAAGCTCACCTAGATTTAGTTTCTTACAGGTTGAAAGAGGCATCTGTTACGACCGGCTTTAAAATTTTAAGCTATTAACCTAAAATACAGAGTCGCCACCTATGTTTTATTTTATCCTAAGATAAGGGTAAACATGGGAGAAAAACCTAATGTTAGAGAAATTGGGTAAGTTGAGAAATTAGGGTCAAGGGAAGGTGTTAGGCACCCTTAACCCTTCCTTAAGGTTTTCTAAAATGTCTCTAAGGTTTGAGTATTACGGTAAGGTTTATAAAAAATGTTATAGTTAAAAATGCACAGTAGGGTAGAGAATAAAATCTCAAACCTACTTAATTTTAGGGAAGGAGACTCGTTCTGGTTATCCAGATGCCTACGTACCTCCTTGATGGAGGATCAGAGTCAACGTAGTTCGGGATTTGGTGTTTTTTATGGAATTGTACATTATTTTGTATGTTGAATGTGTTTTACGTAGTTCGCAGTTTTTCGTAGTTTTTCCGTAGTTATGGTAAAAAGTATTTTTGGTGTACAATCCCTTTTTAATATTTTTGTAATTGATAACTAATGTTTTTTTTTAATTTGAATTAGAAGAGTTAAATTAGATTTAGATAATTTTTTAATGTTGTAGTAAAGGGAATTTCGAAATTCTTAAATTAGAGAAAAAGGAACCTTAAAAAAAGTTCACAATTATAGTATTATAAAGTAGAAATTATTTAGTAAGAAAAGGTATTATTATTATTTTTTCAAAGTATAAATACATAATGTAAAACGAGATAATTCTAAGAAATTAATTAAGAAAAACAAATATTATCTAAATTTTGTTATGATGAAATATTCTTATAAGTTGTAAATAGATATTTTTTAGATATTGGATTAAATAAGATCGTTAACCAATTTACTGAATAATTTATATAAATTAAATCTATTTTATTAAACAAAAATATAAGTTAGAAAGTTAATAGATTGTTATAATTTTTAAAAATAATTATTGGTTATTTTATTTATCTAATTTTTTATTAAAATAAGGCAATAGAATAAAATGAATATAAGTTAAATATTAAAGATGAATGTAGTTTAGAAAATCTAATTAATAATAGGGGGTGTATTTTATGTTAATAAGTAATTTAAGGGAGTGCAAGAATAAGTGGATCAGGCCCAATAGACTTAGCCATCCGCTAGCCAATATGTGGGCACGCTCACGGTATTATGGTGAGTTGCAGAAGTGTGATCATTGATCCAGATCCAATGGTCCACAAAATCGTGATTTGTGGACGCAGATCTAGAATATTTTAATCGAACGGTCTGCATGCATTTGTTTTAAACGAGGGAGTATGATAAGATTATGTGGGGCACCGCCCACTTGACCAATCACGTGGCCTTTAAGTGAACAAAGAGCTTTAAGTGGCAACAATCAAGATCCGAGATTCAAAGCATGTTCATCGATATAACATCCTAAGCTAAGTATTCGGATTACCTCTTTCCAGAAATTCTTTACGTTATTTTTTCTCTCCGATCTTGATTTGATTCCGCTTCTTCTTCGTTCCAGGTTTTAAATCGGCAGCGCGGCGAGCTTTTTATCCGTCTCCTTCTCTCCAATTTTTTTTTCACCAAGTCTTTTTCCCGTCCCCCTTCTGTAGATTTTAGGTTTTACTTTTATAGAGTTTTTAGGAGTGATGAATTAGGAAATAGGTTTTAAGTCTCTTAATCGAATTTGATTCGTTAAAATATGATGATTTGATTTTGTTTTGATTATATATTGATTATGATTCAAAATGTTTCCGGATTCGTAAATTTGGTTATAATTTCGGATACGTCTCGTTGTAAATCGATTTTAAAGTTTAAAATTGTTGTATTTAATCAAATAATTATTTTCCTTTCTTGAATATTTGATTCTATTTGTGTTTATTGATTCACATATTTTAGATTTGGTAAAAAAGTTAGTGTTTTTGTGAGGTTGAAGGTGGTGGGCGGCCATGAGGAAGATGAAGAAGAAAGGGCTATAAACCCTATTTAGACTTGGTCAAAGAAACCATAAAAAACAAAAGTCAGTAATAAATTAGTGACATTAATTGAATGATAATAATTAATTAGTAACGATTTTAGAGGTATTATTAATAATAATAATCAACAACTAATAATAATTCTTTTAATTAGCCACTTAATTAGTAAAACGTGATTATATTCTAAGGAGTAATTATTATTATATTATTTTTTTAGCCAACCATAATATAATAATAATAATAATATAATAATGAACTTGTTTTATTAATAGTGATGATGATTAGCAATAATAAATAATTACCATCAAATTATCATAATAATAAATAATTTAATTATATTCGTAGTCATATTTAATTTATAAAATCTTTATGACAAATTAGTTAAGTATAACCCAAAGTAAATTAAAAACAAACACTTAGATATTTTTATGACATCATGATTTTAATTAGTTCTAATGAACTTAAGATTCATTTGAATCCAACATGACTTTCTAGAATAAAATGCACCCCTCTTTTAAATGGCTTAAGGAATGGGCTTAACAACTTAAATCTTAAGTCCACCGGTTTAATATTCATCCCTCCTTTTTAAAAATAAACTCTATTACAAATTTAAAAGAATTGGAATAAAACAATGATAGTAAAAATAGAAAAGTAGTAACATGCTTTAACCAAAATAAATGTTTAAAACGATAGGTCAAATTTTGGGGTATGACAGCATCAAACTAACACTAGCTCCCAAATCGCACAGGGCCTTCTCTATAATGGTTTTACCTATTACGCAGGGTATAGAGAAACTACCAGGGTCTTTCAGTTTTGGAGGCATGTTATTTTGGATGATAGCGCTACATTCAGCTGTAAGCGTCACGGTTTCGTTATCCTCGAGTTTCTTTTTGTTTGATAAGATTTCTTTCAGAAATTTAGCGTACGAAGGCATTTCAGTTATGGCTTCTGTGAATGGTATGGTTATGTTTAATTGTTTCAGAAGTTCTACAAATCTTTTAAATTGCGCTTCGGTTTTTGATTTGGCTAATCTCTGAGGATAAGGAATTGGCGGCTTATAAGGTGGTGGTGGAACATAAGGTTTTTCCTTTTCAGATTCCACTTCGTTATTGTTCTCTTTAGTCTTAGCAGTTTGGTCATCATTTGATGTCTTTTGGGTTTCCTTTGGCTCTTGTTGTGACATGGGTACGTTTTGAGTTCTAGGATCAATGGGTCCATCATAATTCGTCCCACTTCGTAGTGTTATTGCGTTCGCATGTCCTTTAGGATTAGGTTGTGGTTGAGCAGGAAACGTGTCAGCAGGGGCGGCGGTAGGTGCTTGTTGTTGAGCTACTTGTGAGATTTGAGTTTCTAGCATTTTGTTATGCGTAGCTAAAACATCTACTTTGTTCGATAGTTGTTTTAGTTGCTCGCTATTGTGAATTTTTTGATTCAGGAAGTCTTTGTTGGTTTGTTGTTGGGAAGCTATAAAGTTTTCCATCATGATTTCTAGATTCGACTTCCTAGGGGTGTTTTGAGCAACTACAGGCGCTTTTTGGTAGCCAGGTGGTACAGCAGGTGCTTGTCCAGGTGCGTACAACGCATTGTTGTTTTTATAGGAAAAGTTCGGATGGTTCTTCCATCCAGGGTTGTACGTGTTAGAATAAGGGTTTCCTTGAGCATAGTTTACTTGATCAGATGGGGCTCCAGTCAAGAGTTGACATTCGACAACTACATGTCCAGTCAATCCACAGATCTCGCAGTTAGGTGTTACAGCAGCAGCGGTGGCTGAAGGAGTGATGGTTAAGTTCTCGATCTTTTGAGTTAAAGCGTCTACTTTCGCATTAACTCGGTCTATACCACTTATTTCGTACATTCCTCCTTTGGTTTGGGCTTTCTCTAGAGCGGCTCATTCTCCACCCCATTGGTAATGGTTTTGTGCCATGTTCTCTATGAGGTTATATGCTTCATCATGAGGCTTGTCCATTAATGCTCCGCCAGCAGCGGCATCTATAGTCATTTTAGTGTTATATAAGAGACCACCATAGAAAGTATGGATGATCAGCCATGGTCCGAGTCCATGATGAGGGCATAGTCTAAGCATGTCCTTATAACGTTCCCAAGCTTCGAAGAGTGATTCGTTATCTTTCTGGGTAAATCTGTTGATTTGACCTCTGAGCATAGCAGTTTTGCTAGGCGGGAAGTATCTCGCTAAGAATACTCTCTTCAATTCGTCCCATGTAGTTATGGAATTTGAAGGCAGGGATTGAAGCCACGCTCTAGCTCTATCTCTCAAGGAGAAAGGAAAGAGACGTAATCGAATAGCTTCGGAACTAACGTTGTTAGCTTTGACGGTGTCGGCGTATTGCACGAACACAGATAAATGGAGGTTAGGGTCGTCTACAGGGCTTCAGAGAATTGATTCTGTTGAACAGCTTGGACCAGTGAAGGCTTCAGTTCGAAATTATTTGCCTCAATCGCAGGTGGTGCGATACTTGAGTGCGGTTCAGCGCGCGAAGGAGCGGCATAGTCTCTAAGAGGACGAGGAGCAGCCATCTCTAACTTTGGGGTGAATTGATTAATTTGATCAGTAAAAGTCAATTCCTGATTAATCGGAATTGGGTCTACTTCGGGAAGATTGCGAGCTCGACGTTTGACGTTAATGAAACGTTCGATCTCGTTAATTCGTTGTATTAAATCTCCTCCTTGTGAACGAGTATTTGGCATACAATCGTTCAGAAAGAAAGGGAAGAATTGTCCTAGTCTCTACGGTGTAACAGTGAGTTACGATATCGACTTAAATAGTCCCCGGCAACGGCGCCAAAAACTTGATCGCGACTTTACGTGTCTATAAATCTGATGACTGCAAGTGCACAGTCGTGTCGTGTAGTTTTAAAAGATATCGAATCCACAGGGACTATGAATCGATCTACCGTTATCTAAGGTTACTATGTAAAGCTAGGGCTACTAAAATTTTGATTGTTCCTAAGGGAAAGTGATTGTGAGAAATAAAGAATATAATAAAAGACAGGTATCAGTATGTATTTCGTTTAACTTAAGGTAATCTGAAGGTCCATTGGCTTTTGCATAATTAAATTAAAAATCTTTACTAATTCAATTGATTAAAAATCCTCGTCTCAAACTTTCGCTCTGTTGATTCAGATTACTATCCTAATCCTAATGTACGCTTTCGCCATCCCATTAGATTTTAGAAGAGCTTTTTGGAAACAACGTAATTAATAAAATGCCTATTTTATGAAGTTGTTATCTATTTAAATCTCCTAATCTCAAACTTTCGCTCTGTTGACTCGGAGCAAGCTAATATCCCTAACGTACGCTTTCGCCATCCCGCTCGGGTGTAAAAACAATTTTTGAAAATAAATAAGTCCCAATTAGTTTTAATACGCTTTCGCCATCCTTAAAACTAATGTCCTATGTCTACTATCCGGTTAACGATCTCAAATTTTCGCTCTATTGATTTTAACCTTTGACCGTCTTAACCCCTCAAACTTTCGCTCTATTGGTTTTAAGACTTACTAATTAAATTAGACATACAAACCAAAAATAAGTGATATTTAATAAAACATAATTAAGCCAATTTATTTCGGATCCCACGGTTAACTTACTCTACATACCGACACCTTAGTAATTTAGCCAGACATATTAATACGGTTAAACATGCATAAATAGATTCGGTTTATAGTAATAGGCATGTTAATAGGCATACAATATATCATGCAAATAAATATATAAATAATGCGGTAAATATTAAACCTGAATTAAATAAATGGCAAATAAATCTTCAAGTATCGAACCTCCATCACAGGTTGGCTGGATCGTTCTTCGGAATTTAAACGGACAGAAAATAAAACAAGGAAATAAAAGCGATAAATCTAACGTAAGGCTAGATCTATAAAAAGTTCACAACAATTTCCGGTGTAGAAATCGTTGTGAGAAAATAAGTGTTTGAATGAAAGCAGAATGAAAATACGGTTCGCGGTACAATTTTGGCAGCACTTCGTTAGCAGAAAATCGGACAGGTTGAAGTGAAGTATCTGCCTCTATTTATAGGCGAGGCTTTGAAGTGAAGTTGCGTGAAAAGAGGAGCTTCCAACAGACTGGCTTGGAGACGTGCGTCTCCGATTCTTCAGGGAGACTGGGCGCGTGACTTGAGACGTGCGTCTCAAGTGGAGAATCTTCAGGGAAGTGGAGACGTGCGTCTCCCTTTTGCTGAGGTGGCATAGACGTGCGTCTCTGCTTAGTTGTGTGGCTTGGGCTGCTTTCCTTCGTGGGCTGGATTGCTTCATTGGGTCTTTGGGTCTCTTTCAGCACACTTGGGCCTTATTTGCACCCCTCTTTCACTTCAGCACTCCTTTTTCATCTTTTAGGCATAGAAAGGGGTCGTTTTAGCTCCATTTCTTCTCTTTTTCACAATTAGTCATAATAAGAGTGTAAAACCTGAAACAAAGCAAAAACTCGCGTAATATCATAATAAATCAATATAATAAACAGAAAATGCTATAAATATCTATGGATTTCAAGCTAAATATACGATATAAAATCGTGTTATCACTTATAAATTCGTGGGAACTAGACTTGAGGCCTTGGATGACTTATGGAACAAGATTGGGCCATAAAAAGTTGGGTCCCTTTGCAAGAAAATCTATTTTGAACCACTTTTGTTTTACCTTTTTCACTCAAATTTGTCCAACTTTGACAAGACATATCTCTCTCAGTTTTTGAGGTATGGAAGAGTTCTAGGACTTTCTAGAAACCTTGAAGAGTCCTCTAACCAGTGTTTTTGGTCTCATGTCAAAATTAATTTCCATGCTCCTTATGTGTCCTTTTGAAAAAAATGTCTTTTTGTTGACTTTTAAAAAGGACCTATAATGTTTTAGTCCATATCTCTCAAATGGAGCATTTTTAGACTTGGCATGTGAGAGAGAATTCAATTTCCTTCAAAATGAACTTTGGATGGAAAATTTTGGATGTTCCATGTGAAAGTTATGGCTGGTCAAAGTTCAGTTGACTATTAGGTTAACCCAGTCGACTGTTGATTTTCTGAACAATTGAGTGATCAATCCTTTGGGTTGAGACTTGATAAATGTGAGATATATTGAGCCCTATAGGATGCCTTGGAACCATTGGTTCATTGATTTTCTTTCAGGACAACAAAACCCTAGTTCTGTAAGCCATTGTTTAGGAGAGTGTGCCTTGGACCTTAAGGTATTGATTTGAATTTGTATAAGAGAAATAGTATGGGCAAATTTTGGGGTATGACATCAACCCTCAATTATGTAATAGTCAACATTTATCACGAAATGTTGCACCAACTTCCAAATCAACGACTTGTTGTTACCCATTGATTCTTAGGTTAAGATGTATTAACTTCAGATTGGGTTGCTATCATTGTCGGAACCCTCATTCAAGGAGTTTTAATCCCATACCTTTCGAGGTAGTCTTTACTAAATCTCTGGATAGTGGTTTAGTAAAAGGATCAGCCAAATTGTAGCTAGTTTGTATATATGTTAGTGAAATGATCCCATCCTTTATCATTTTTTTCACGAGAGAATGTCTAAGACCTATGTGTCTAGACTTTCCATTATATATTTCACTGAATGCTCTAGCCAGGGTGGCTTGACTATCAAAATGTATCAACACCTTTGAAACATTTTCTTTAGCTAATGGAACCTCTAATAAGAGATCCCTCAACCATTCTGCTTCTTGTCCAGCAGATGCAAGAGCCACAAACTCTGATTCCATGGTTGAGAGAGTAATGCATGTTTGTTTCTTGCTCTTCCAAGAAATCTCACCTCCAGCTAATGTGAATATCCACCCAGTTGTAGATTTATAATCTCCAACACTTGATATCTAACTTGCGTCGGTATATCCTTCTAGTATGGCAGGAAACTTACCATAATGAAGGCCAAGGTTTTTAGTCTTTGACAAATATCCAAAAATTCTTGTTATTGCCTTCCAATGTTCATCATTTGGATTGCTAGTAAATCTACCCATTTTACTAACAGCAAATGCTATGTTTGGTCTAGTACATTGCATTAAGTACATTAGACATCCAATTGCACTTTCATATTCCAATTGTGTTATGGATCTATCATTGTTCTTTTGAAGTTTGACACTAGGATCGAATGGAGTGTTTACTTCCTTGAAGTTAAGGTGTTTGAACTTTTCCAACATTTTTTCAATATAATGAGTTTGATTAAGTTCATAACCCCCACTATTTCGTCTTACTTTGATCCCTAGTATAGTGTCAACTAATCCCAGATCTTTCATCTTGAATGTGGAAGTTAGAAAACCTTTTGTTTCTAAGATTCCATTCATTTCATTGCTAATAATCAACATGTCATCAACATATAGACATAGAAATATAATAGCATTTCCACACACCTTTGTGTACAAGCATTTTCACAAGAGTTTGGAATGAACCCATTTGAAAGTATGGCAGTGTCAAATTTTTGGAGCCATTGTTTTGGTGCCTGTTTTAAACCGTATAAAGATTTGACAAGTTTACATACCTTTTGTTCATTTCCATGAAGTGTGTAGCCTTATGGTTGCTCCATATAAATTTCCTCGTCGAGATCGCCATTTAGGAATGCTATTTTAACGTCCATTTGATGTACAATAAGGTTGTTCAAGGAGGCTAGTGCAAACAAAATTCTAATCGTCGTAGGTTTTGCCACTGGTGCATATGTATCAAAATAATCAATACCTTCCTTTTGTCTAAATCCTTTTGCAACTAGTCTGGCCTTGTAGGTGTTTAATGTACCATTACTGTGATACTTCTTCCTAAACATCCATTTGCATCCAATAGGTCTTGATCCCTTCGGAAGATCAACTAGTTCCCAAGTATGGTTTGACATAATTGAATCCATTTCATCTTGGATAGCATCCTTCCAAAAAGAAGCGTCTCTAGAAGTCATTGCTTCTTTATATGTTTTAGGATCATCTTCAATTTGAAGAATAATAGGAATTTTATGAACATCATTCTTGTTATTTCCTTCAACTAGATAAACGGAAATAAGTTGAAAATCGATTTCATCTGGTCCTAGACCCTTATTTTTTCATGCCCTTTTGCTTCTTCTTGGTTCGGGTTGTTTTTCAACAATCCGAGTCGAATCATTGTCACAAGACTCTTTGATCGTGGGATTCTCTGGTTCTTTATTCTTTGTGATAAGATTTTCGAAGAATTCCACATCTCTAGATTCGACAATTACATTAGACTCTAAATTTAAAAGTCTATATGCTTTACTATTTGGTGCATATCCTATGAAGGCACAGCTGATCCCTCGAGGACCTAATTTTGTTCTTTTGGGATCCATATTTTGTAATATGCCACACACCCCCACACTCTAAAATAATCAATATTTGGTGATCTTCCTCTCCATTTTTCACATGGAGAAATTCCAGTTGTTTTTAATGGAATTCTGTTCATTATGTGACATGCGGATAATAATGCTTCACCCCACAAATTAAATGGCAACTCTGAATGCATTAACATAGCATTAATCATTTCTTGATATGTTCTATTTTTTCTTTCGGCCATGCCATTTTGTTGTGGTGTGCGAGGCGCAGAACATTCATGTATTATGCCATATTCTTCACAATATGCATCAAATTCTGCCGAGAAGTATTCACCGCTTCTATCACTTCTAAGTACTTTTATGGTAGTACTTAATTGATTTTCAACTTCCGCTTTATAAGTTTTAAAAGCATTAAAGGCATCATCTTTATGCTTTAAGAGATATACATGTGTGAACCTAGAACAATCATCGATAAATGTTATAAAATAACGATTTCCCCCACGGGTCAACATTCTATTGAATTCACACAAGTCAGAGTGCACAAGATCAATAACATTTGTTTTTCTTTCAACACTTTTGAAAGATTTCTTAATCATTTTAGACTTAACACATATTTCGCATTTTCCGAAATCATGAATGTTGCATAATATCAACCCAGATTTGATTATTCTATTCATAGTACTAATACCAATATGTGCTAATCTAGAGTGCCATAATGAAATAGATTCAAGCATATAAGCAGAATTAGAAATTTCATTAATAATATTGTCGGTAGTACAAAGTTTGATCATTCCTTCAGCGAAATATCCTTTTCCTACAAATATACCATTACGGGTCAATATTAACTTGCCCGATTCATATACAGATTTAATGCCCGGTTTTCCCAACAAGTCCCCACTAACAAGGTTCCTATTCATGTCGGGAACATGAAGAACATTGACAAGAGTGACTTTCTTTCCAGAGGTGAAGTTGAGTTCGACGGATCCTGTTCCAACGACTCTTGATCATACTTCATTGCCCATTTGCACTTCCTGTCCATCATTGACTTCAATATAGGTTTTGAATGCCGCTTTATCATAAGACACATGTACAGTTGCACATGTGTCATACCACCATCCTTGGACTTTTCCTTTGATGGCCATAATTTCGCTTACAGTAGCGATTATGTCGTCATTGACATGAACAACATTAACCTCAGTTTTGGGCTTGTTGTGCCTGCAATCTCGAGCATAATGTCCGGGTTTGCCACATGCATAGCATCCATTTTTAGTACCCTTTTGTCCGCCAGAGTTATTGAACCTATTATAACCTTTCTTTGGACCAAGATGGTTTTTTGTGCCATCATACTTTTTCTTTCCCTTTGCAGCAACAATATTTGCCTTTGCAAATCCAGCGGACTCGGTCTTTTCACGATCCTTCGTTTCTTCCTCGATTCGAAGGTTTTTATGAAGTTTCTCCAACGAGAGATCCTCAGAACTATGCAGCAATTTCTTTCTGTATCCTTTCCACGAAGGTGGCAATTTTTCTATGATTGCACCGACTTGGAAAGCTTCAGGGACATCAATTTTTTTTATTTCATCGGTGTCATCCGCAGTTGGTTCTGGAATTTCCTCCAAGTCAGGATCCAAGACATATTGAATTTTCACAAGATCCTGGTTCAAGAGTTTGATGCTTGAAACAGAAGCGACGGTGTCATCCGCAGTTGGTTCTGGAATTTCCTCCAAGTGAGGATCCAAGATATTGAGTTCTCACAAGATCCTGGTTCATGAGTTTGATGCTTGAAACAAAAGCGTCGTTGGCCATGGTTTGATATACTTTAAGATTGTTAGAAAATATATGTTTCAATCGAGAGGACCGAGGCTGGAATCGTGAATGGAATGACTTTCCTTAAAGTATTTCAAGCACTCTCGAATGTCTTAGAGTTTCGATGCAGGAATACCCAGGACGATCCTTCATTTCTTCCTCGATTCGAAGGTGTTTCTGAAGTTTCTCCAACGAGAGATCCTCAGAACTATGCAGCAATTTCTTTCTGTATCCTTTCCAGGAAGGTGGCAATTTTGCTATGATTGCGCCGACTTGGAAAGCTTCAGGGACATCAGTTTTTTTTATTTCATCGGTGTCATCCGCAGTTGGTTCCGGAATTTCCTCCAAGTCAGGATCCAAGACATATTGAATTTTCACAAGATCCTGGTTCATGAGTTTGATGCTTGAAACAGAAGCGACGGTGTCATCCGCAGTTGGTTCTGGAATTTCCTCCAAGTCAGGATCCAAGACATATTGAATTTTCACAAGATCCTGGTTCATGAGTTTGATGCTTGAAACAGAAGCGTCGGTGTTGATATGTTTGTGTGATGGTATGATGTGGTGGTATAGCCTGTCTGGTAGTTGTAGCAGTAGTATAATCATGCATGCTGATTGATGTGGTAATGAGTAGTTGTATTAGTTATTCATGCAGGTGTGGTTGACGGGTTGTTTGCTATGGTTGTGTGCTGTGTGTTTTCATGCTGCAAGATTCTCTGATAATGTGGTGACTGGTTGTTTTAGCCAAAAAATTTCTAAAGGAGGAGTTTGTAAATGCTTTTAAATTGGCTGCATTTTATGGTAAAATATTCCTGTCTGTGTGTGTGATGTCTTGACTAATGTCATGACACACTATGTATGGAATTGTGCAGGATTATGTGGTTGAGGAAATACTGGTTTTGGTTGGATGTCATGCTCGATGTCATGACATCAGTATATGACAGCAGTAGCTGTTATATTTTAGCTATTATGTTTCCTTATTTATCTCAGGCTACAATTTAGGAAACTTTATATTTTGTGTTGTATGATTTGCGCTAAAATATCTCGTACTACAGCATATATGAACACCCTGATGATGTGGAAATTAGGTTAACTTGGTTAATCCTAATTTATGTTTGGAAGGCCCAAGTGCTGCCTGTAAGAAGATTGCTAATTCTACTTTTAGAGGCAGAGATTTTGAGCGTGAAGATTATTGTGTTTTCTGTGTATTAACGTGTGTCTTAGTGTTTTTCTTGTACTCCAAGCAATTGTCACTTTGATGATTGTATTGGAATAAGGTGTTTTTGAGTTGTAATTGTTTTTATCACTCTAAGCTTTTAAGCATGAGTGTTGTGTCTCTTGATTGAAGCTTCTAAGCAAGATCAAGATTTGTTTGAAGTGTGTCTTCAATTTGCTTTTTATAATTATCTGTTTGTTATCAGTGCTATGATTGAGGGGGAGTAAGTATGGACTCAGGTCTAGCACTAGATTGAAATTGCATTGGGTAGGTCTTAAGTGAGGAGTTGTAAACGGGGGAGTTTAGCTCTGAATTAATATTGCTTATAGTAGATTTCCTCCCTGGCTTGGTAGCCCCCAGAGTAGGTGTTGTTGTACACCGAAATGGGTAAACAATTATCTTTGTTCTTTACTGGTTTTGTTTACTATCTGCATAATTCGTTGATCTGTGTCTTAGTGGATGTAATAACATCCGACACGACATCGATCGTGTGTTGCTATAATTTTCATTGTCTTTACAACTTTAATTAATCATTTTACCTATCAGATTAAATCATTTTCACTTGATTTTTCACACACCAGTCATTTATCATACCTATTTTATGAACATCTAAAAAAATCACAAAAATATTATTTATTTGACATATTTTTATTAGGTTTAAAATGGTGTGTTTTTAGGTATTTTAAAATACTTTAAAATATAATTTCATTTGGATTTTTGAACTTAATCATTCTTGTAAATCATTTTGTTATAAACATAGGAACATGTCTTTAGTCACCTTTTAGCCTACCCTAGTGAGATTCTTCTATTCTTCAAACCAGACTTCAAACAAGTCAAGTATGTCTCAATCTTAGTATTGAGTTCACCTTTTGGAATGAGAGACATGGACAGTCTCTATCACCCATACTTTCAATCTCCAATAATTCTTCTCCTTAGTAGAGTCAAGATTCCACATCTGTTTCCTCAATAATATCAGCCTTAATCTTGGGCTTTAAACAAGATGTACTGTATCCTTTCTATGTCAGCCACAATTCTGGCCTTTGTACAGAACACCAAATAAATCCTTCAGTGAAATAAAACAAAACACTATCTAGTTAAAGTCAGCCACAATTTTGGGCTTCTTACAGAACACCGTCAAAATAACATCATTTTCATAAAAAACATTTCCCATTTAGATTGATATAAGACTGCTTGCTCTGTTGACTTCATATCCAGACTGTTGTCTTCCTCTAATGGTTGAAATCTTTTACTTCATATAAGATGATATTGGCATACTTGCATACACAGAAGTAAGGTCCCTATCTTATCATGAAAGAACCCTCATTTTCACTCACTTTCAAAATGTTTGTGGTAAAACAATTGAAATGTATCTCCATTAAGATGACGACATGTCTCTTTTCTGCAAGCAGAGATTTAATTCAAACTTCAACCTTGAGTTCAAACAAGGCACCCAAAACCAATTTACTTCCCTAATTAGTTCCCTGAACTACAAAAAGCTCTGACTTCCATTAGGGATATGTAGGTGTGAGATATTGGATCGAACTCTAGTATGGCCGAAGGGTAGCTTCTTGGTTCGACAGGGTTAAGCATGAAGTCGAAGGTTGTTCACATGCTTGTGTCGAAGATGCTAGGGTTGTTAGCATGTTAAATTAGGTTTTAGTGTTTAAACCCTAATTTGTTAAGTTAGCTTGTTTATTAAGTTGGCTTGTGTAATGGGCCTTGTGGAAAAATCCTATTAGTTAGTATGTTAGGTTTTATTATAAATAGCATACTAGTCTCTCATCATTGTAAGCTGGAAATCCTAATTTAGGGTGAGAGAGGTTATTTGTTATTCTTGTAAACTTGTAATCTTGTTTTAAGAGAAAGTGAAAGAAAAACAGTTATAACCAATTCTTGTGTTCCTCTTCTTCCTTGTCCTTAATACTTCCTTGGTTTATACTTTGTTCTTGGCATTGAATTCACAACAAATTGGTGCGGTGAGCGTGGAGAAGATGCCTTCAACAAAGTATGAGATTGAAAAGTTCACCGGAGTGAATGATTTCGGTTTGTGGCGCTTGAAGATGAAAGCCCTACTGGTTCAGCAGGGTTGTTTGGAAGCGTTGAAGGTAGAGGCAGCCATGAATGCATAATTGATGGCAGCGGAGAAGACGAATATGATCGAGAAAGCACACAGCGCAATTTTGTTGAGCCTTGGTGATAAGGTTCTCCGACAGGTATCAAAGGAGACGACAGCATCAGGGTTATGGGTGAAACTTGAAAGTTTGTATATGACCAAATCGCTGGTAAATCGACTCTACCTGAAGCAAGCTCTGTATTCATTTAAGATGATTGAAGACAAAGTATTGACTGAGCAGTTGGATATGTTCAACAAGCTGATTCTTGATCTTGAAAATATTGATGTGAAGATCGATGATGAAGATCAAGCGCTGTTACTATTGTGTTCTTTGCCTCAATCACATGCTCACTTCAAAGAAACTCTCTTGTATGGAAGGGAGTCCCTGGCGTTTGAAGAAGTTCAATCAGTCTTGTACTCTAAGGACTTGAATGAACGAAAGGAGCATAAACCTTCGACTGTTGGCGAAGGTTTGGCCGTTAAAGGAAAACTCTTACGAAAGGATGGTAAGTTCGACAAGAAGAAAGGCAAAAGCCAGTCAAAGTCTTACAGTGGCGAAGCATCTGGCATTCGATGCTACCATTGTAAAAAGGAGGGTCACATAAGAAAGGTGTGCCCTGAACGCCTGAAATATCATGGAGGTAAGGATAATGGCAACGCTGCCATTGTTCAAGATGATTTCGAATCATCTGATGTTCTTGTGGTTTCAAGCAGTGACTCTAAGAAGGAGTGGATTATGGATTCATGTTGCACTTGGCACATGACTCCAAACAAAGACTTGTTCGAGGAATTATGTGATCAAGATGGTGGATCAGTATTGCTGGGAAACAACAAGGCTTGCAAGATTGCAGGTATTGGATCTATTAGATTCAAGCTCCATGATGAGTCAATAAGGTTGTTGACTGAAGTCAGGTATGTTCCTGATTTGAAGAGAAATCTGCCTTCTCTTGATGAATTCGACAAGAAAGGATATGTTTTCCAAGGAGAGAAAAGTATCCTAAGAGTCATGAAGGGTTCGAAGGAATTCTTGAGAGGCGTGAAGAAACAAGGCTTGTATACCCTTGAGGCCGAAGTTGTAAGTGGTTCGACAAATGTTGCATCCACAAAACCTTTGTCGAAAACAAAAATATGGCACATGAGATTGGGCCATGTCAGTGAAAGGGGTCTGGTCAAATTAGGGAAACAAAATCTGCTTGGTGGAGACAAAGTCGAAAAGCTGAAGTTTTGTGAACCCTGTGTACTTGGAAAATCTTGCAGAGTGAAGTTCAACAAAGGCAAACAAAGAACACATGGATCCCTTGATTACATCCATGCTGATCTTTGGGGGCCTGCAAGGTGTCCATCACATTCAGGAGCAAGGTATTTTCTATCCATAGTAGATGATTATTCCAGAAAATTATGGGTATTCATCCAGAAGATTAAGGATGAAACTTTTGAGAATTTCAAAAGTTGGAAGACTCTGGTTGAAAATCAAACTGGCAGAAAGGTCAAGAGGTTGAGAACCGACAATGGCCTTGAATTTTGCAATGAGGCATTCGACAGGTTGTGTACTGCCTCTGGTATTGCAAGACATAGAACTACTGCAGGTACTCCACAGCAAAATGGTTTGGCTGAAAGGTTTAATCGAACTATTTTGGAGAGAGTCAGATGCATGTTGACTAGTGTGGGGTTAACGAAGGTGTTATGGGCTGAGGCTGTCTCGACAGCAACATATCTGATAAACAGATGTCCTTCGACAGCGTTAGATATGAAGACACCTGAAGAAGTTTGGTCGGGACATCCACCAGATCTCGACAAACTGAGAGTATTTGGCTGCATAGCCTATGCTCACATTAGGCAAGAAAAGGTCGAACCTAGAGCTCTGAAATGCATGTTCATGGGATACCCTGAAGGAGTCAAAGCTTATAGGCTATGGTGCCTAGAGCCAGGTCACAGGAGATGTATCACCAGTCGAGATGTAGTTTTCAATGAAGCTGAAATGGCTTTTAAGAAAACTGATGATGTTGGCCGAAGTACAGAAACATCTGACGAAGAGCTGGAACAGGTCGAGATTCCTGTTGAGGTGGAGCATGTTGATGCTGAATTGCATATCCCAGATGGAGTCGAAGAAGAAGCAGAAGATGCTGAAGTTGAGGAAACTGACGATGACTACCTATTGTCGAGAGATAGGTCGAGAAGAGTCATCAAGGCACCTCGGAGACTTGGGTATGCAGATCTTATAGCTTATGCCTTAATCTCTGCAAGTGAGGTTCTAGACGAAGAACCTAGAGACTACAAGGAAGTTATGAGGAGTCGAAATAAGACTGAATGGTTGAAGGCCATGAATGATGAGATGAAATCTCTTCATGATAATCACACTTGGGAACTGATCAAGAAACCTGCTGGGGCAAGGTTATTCAGCTGTAAATGGATTTTCAAAGTTAAAGAAGGAATTGAAGGAGTGACGTCGAAAAGATACAAGGCAAGGTTAGTTGCAAGGGGTTTCACTCAGAAAGAAGGTGTCGACTTCAATGATGTGTTCTCTCCTGTTGTGAAGCATAGGTCCATTCGAATGTTACTTGCCATGGTGGCACAGTTCGACCTTGAACTGGAACAGATGGATGTGAAGACTGCGTTCTTGTATGGTAATCTAGATGAAACAATCCTGATGAGGCAACCTGAAGGGTATGTCGAAAAGGGGAAGGAAGATTATGTGTGCAAGCTAAAGAGATCTTTATATGGGCTGAAACAATCTCCTCGACAGTGGAATAGGAGATTCGACAAGTTCATGGCACGCATAAGTTTCATTAGAAGTCAGTTCGACCACTGTGTTTACTTCAGATTTCGACCTGGTAATTCATTTGTTATTTTGTTGCTTTATGTGGATGATATTCTCATAGCAAGCAATAATGTTGAAGATGTGACGAGGGTAAAGGCTGAACTCAATAAGGAGTTCGATATGAAGGATCTGGGAGCTGCTTCCAGGATTCTTGGAATTAACATTCAAAGAGATAGAAAGAAGTCGAAGTTATGCCTATCTCAAGAGGCATATCTACGGAAGATTCTTGAAAAGTTTGGTATGTCGAATTCGAAGCCAGTTGTGACTCCAACAAACCCTCAATTCAAGTTGAGTATTGATCAGTGTCCCAATACTGATGTCGAAAGAGCCTATATGAAGAGCATCCCATATGCTAATATAGTCGGTTCTTTGATGTATGCTATGGTCTGTACTAGACCCGACATAGCATACGCAGTAAGTCTTGTAAGCAGGTACATGGCGAATCCTGGAAAGGCTCACTGGCAAGCATTGAAGTGGATTTTAAGGTACATAAATGGGTCTCTGAATAGAGTCCTAATTTATGGTGGAGCCTTAGGTGAAGATAGTAAAGCAGTAATCGAAGGATATGTCGACTCTGATTATGCAGGTTGTATGGACTCCAGAAAATCTATTTCTGGATATGTTTTCACTATGTTTGGCACTGCAATTAGTTGGAAAGCAACACTTCAGAAGGTTGTTGCTCTATCAACCACTGAAGCGGAGTATATTGCCTTAACTGAAGCTGTGAAAGAAGCATTGTGGCTTGAAGGTTTTGCAAAGGAGCTGAAACTTCAAGGTCGAAGTATCACTGTTAAATGTGATAGTCAGAGTGCAATACACCTGTCGAAGAATTCAGCCTATCATGAGCGAACTAAGCACATTGATGTGAGGCTGCATTTCGTTAGAGGAGTAATCAAGCGTGGAGAAGTCCAAGTGCTGAAGGTTTCGACTGAAGACAATGCTGCTGATATGATCACAAAGACATTGCCGAGTTCAAGTTTTTCCACTGTATGCAGTTGATAAAGCTGCATGAAGAAAGCTAATTTGTTCCCTTGAGGTTGTAGAGTTAGATCCAAGGTGGAGATTTGTGAGATATTGGATCGAACTCTAGTATGGCCGAAGGGTAGCTTCTTGGTTCGACAGGGTTAAGCATGAAGTCGAAGGTTGTTCACATGCTTGTGTCGAAGATGCTAGGGTTGTTAGCATGTTAAATTAGGTTTTAGTGTTTAAACCCTAATTTGTTAAGTTAGCTTGTTTATTAAGTTGGCTTGTGTAATGGGCCTTGTGGAAAAAGCCTATTAGTTAGTATGTTAGGTTTTATTATAAATAGCATACTAGTCTCTCATCATTGTAAGCTGGAAATCCTAATTTAGGGTGAGAGAGGTTATTTGTTATTCTTGTAAACTTGTAATCTTGTTTTAAGAGAAAGTGAAAGAAAAACAGTTATAACCAATTCTTGTGTTCCTCTTCTTCCTTGTCCTTTATTCTTCCTTGGTTTATACTTTGTTCTTGGCATTGAATTCACAACAGTAGGCATGAGATTCACAAGGAATCTTTGCGAGCTAATAAAAAACTAAAAACAGTCAGTTCATCTGTCTTTCAATTCAATTCTCTCTCCTAACACAAAGGAGAAACTTTCCCAATCAAGCACCAAACACACAAACACAAGGAAGGTTCCCGTAGAGTACTGCAGATATGTAGGGTGCTTAATACCTTCCCTATGTATAACCAACCTCCCTGACTCTAGAATATCTATTTAGATGAAATCCTTACACCAAGAAAACTCTTAGGGTTTATTTGAGATATTTTTCCCCTTCCTCCTTGTAGGAAAATTAAAAAGTTCCTGTGCTTTTGTAGAAAGAACTGAAATAAAATTCCTCCCACAAGGACGCCTCTCTCCTTCCATATTTCGCGTGAAGGGTCCAGCGTGCCGTCCTCCCAAGTAAAACGGGGAGGTAAAAAAAGCAACAACAAAGGCCTTGAATGTGATCATGGATTTTTTTTCAATATCGTCCCATAATCTTCTTTTTTTCCCATAGTGTTAAAACCATAGATTGCAGTGCACAACATCATAAAATCACTATTGAGAGTGAATCCCCATAGTGGATAGTTTGCTTTGTGTAGGATATACTCTTTACCTGAATTTTTGAATCATCCCACATAATCCATATTTTACAATTATTGTGTTTAGAATAGTAATCCAAGTAACTTCATCTTGTCCCCATTTTATTCCTCATACCTTTAGCTTTGTGAGGCTTAACTATTGTTTCAACTAAGATGGCTAACTTAGGTTTTATGCTATTGAGGCGAGATATTGTCTCTCAGAGTTTCCATAAATGATTCATCCCTCCCTAACATTACAGGAAACAATCATGTTCTTATATCATTGGACACTCCACGATCATTCCAAATCACGAGTGTTTAAAAACCATTATGATAAGGAATCTCAACCTTAGTGTTATTAGTAGTACTCACATATATCACATGCTTACCTTTGTTTTTCTAGTTATTAGAGACTTGTGTCCAAAAGGTGCTAGCTTTCTCAACTGGTTTGGTTGGAGTATTGCTTTTCCCTTCAACTGGAACTACTAGTGCAGGATTCACACGCATTGCTTAGTGACCTTGATCTTCTCCTTGGTACATTGATGCCCTACCTTATGGCATATTTTATAGAACTTGGGCTTCCATTCACACTCCACAGGCTAGTTGATTTTTTCCCCATCAATGTCCTTTATAGTTATGCTCTTCTTCTACTTTTGTGTGATGTCAATTCGACCAGAATTTTAGCATAGGAAACCCTTAGCTTGTTTGTTGTACATTTATCAGTAAAAATAGGCTTTAGTAACTTCCTTCTTATCTTTCCTAAGATTTTTGCTCCATGCAAATGTAGAGGTTAGTGTGGCAGTTTTAACCCAACAGGTAAGGTGCGCAACTGTCGCGGGGAAAAATCGTATCTTTTTTGGGATGAGACACCTGATGCGTTCTTTGGGCTCGAGTGCTCATGAAAATGATTATTCTTTTGTTTTTGTCACGACCAAACTTTTTATTGTTTCCAAAACAGGAAAAGGAAAAAAGTTGCAATAACCTTAAAAGAGATGCAAAGCCCAAAACTAAAAGCAATGCAAAAGTGGAGGAGAGATTCCGGGTAAGAGGGTTGGTTATACGAAGGGAAGGTATTAGCACCCAACGTATCTATAGTACTCTATAGGTTTCTTTGTTATGTTTGTTTCATTCTATGTTATGGTGGAGGTTCTTGTGAAATAGGTGGGACCTAAGGTGTTTGTTTGATTATGCTCGCAAAGATCATCGCGATCCTCTGCATACATATTCCATAGAGGGAATCAGAGCATCTGTAGCTCGGGGTCTACGGGTGCTAAGGTTTGAGTGGTTTGAGGGAGAAGTTTTGCTCGCCAAGGATACGACCTTGTGCCTACGTATTCTCAAAGGGATGTTGAGAAAATCAGAGCAATCTTAGTTCCCACTTATGCTAGTAGAAGCAAAGGATAAGAGACAAATATCATCTAAATGCTCGATGTATCTAATCTATATCATCACATACATCTGTTTGATTTTTGTTTGAAATCTTTTCATTATAAGCCCTGGGTTGTGCCACTTATGGCGCTTAGAATGATAAAGATGTTTTTTTGTTTAGCCAGCCTTGTGGCAAAAACAAGTTTGATTAGCCAGCCTTGTGGCAAAAACTTTCAATGAAGTCAGCCTTGTGACAAAAATTTTTGATTAATCAGCCAGCCTTGTGGCAAAAGTTTCGACGAAGCCAGCCTTGTGGCAAAAACTTTGATTAATCAGCCAGCCTGGTGGCAAAAGGTTTGATTGATTAGCCAGCCTTGTGGCAAAAAAAAGTTATTTGATTGATTGATTGTTTGTGATGATATAGAAGAGATACTCCTATCATAGAGATGATAAATGTCTAATCTCCTAGGGTATTTGTTTTGGATTATGGGGATGCTTTTAAGAAGCCCGTGGGTCCTTGTACGAAGCCCAAGATGAGGCTATCCGAGGGTCCTTGCATTATAAGCCCAAGAGGAGGCTATGGGAGGGACAATCGAGGGTCCTTTCATTGTAAGCCCAAGAGGAGGCTATGGGAGGGACAAGTCGTTTGTACAAAGCCCAAGAGGAGGCATGGTATAGTTGGTTTGATCTCTTAGAGCGATTTCACCGGGAAACCATACTCTATGTCCTAACCTAAACTAGGGAGATTCTTTGCACGAAGCCCAATAGGAGGCTATGGGGAACCTAGTGTTGTACTAAGTTGAACAAGTATATACATGAACACAAATACATGAACAAGTATGAACAAACATGAAAAAGTATGACCAATTACACATATATATGACAAAGTGTGTGTATACCATGGAGTTTATGAAGGAAATATACCTATAAGCATGATCCGTTTGTACACGGGGGCTCGGGACTCATACTCGGGGAGAGGCCCACTTGAGTTTATTCAAAGCTATGTAAATAAGTATTTACAAAAGGGCTTGGGACTTATACCTACATGGAGGCCCATGGTATTTTTGGGAAGATTTAAAGAAAACCTTCATTTTTGATTTGTTGTTCAAGGTTAAAAAACAAATTGATCGAGGTATGTACAAAAAGGTGTATGTACAATGAAATACCTAATTTCATGTAAGGGAATGGGACTTATACCTATGTGGAGGGCCATGTTTTATTTTATAAAACATGGTTGATTGTTTTATTAACAAACGCAAGGTTTCGTCGTTTGAAAAACTGTTTGAAAGTTTTGTATTGAAAGAAGTTTTCTGTTTAAAGAAAAAAAATTGTACAAAGAGAAGGAAAGGGACTTATACTCTCTAATATTTGAGAGGCCCAAGTTTTGAAAATCAATTGATCAACCCAAAAGATTTGATCAAGAGTTTTTGAAAGGAAAACCAAAAAGAAAGGGTTTTTGTTTGTTTTGAAAAACGGTGATCGTTCGTTTTAAAACGGTTTGGAATTTTGAAAAGGTCCACTTAATTAAGATAGAAACAAAGATTACACTTAATTGATACCTAAATGATTAGGGTTTGATCATAAAATATTCACAAGTGATCAATTTTGAAAATTCAAAAGAAAAACAATATTTAAAGTATTAAAAAACACTTAAAAACATGTCATTTTAAATTTAATAAAACTATATCAAATAAATATTATTTTTGTGAATTTTTTTTGGATATTCATAAAATATATATATTAAATAAAGAGTGTACAAAAAATGAAATGAAAATGAATTAATTTGATTGGTTAATTAATTAATTGAAAATGTAAAGAAAAATGAAGAAAATATGTGTTAAAAAAAAGGTTTGGTCTTGCCAGGGTTTGAACTCACGCCCTCATGTTTACCAACCAAAACACTTGCCAAGCGAGCTGCGCGCGCAACTTGTTATATGTATGCTTTCAATTGATTATATTTAAAAACAAGCTTTTGAATTTTCTGAATCAAAAATGGCGCCAAGAACACACTTTCAACTGAAATTTGAAAATCTCTAAAACTGTGTTGTTTTGATCAAGTAAAGGGTCTATCTCACTCGGTTTTTCACGAGGAACATGATGGTGATCTCACAATTCATTTATTTTTGCTCTAAGGTGGTCAATTTTTGCATGAACATGAAGAACCCTAGAACTGAAATTCAATGTGAAATCGTGTGTATGCAAGTTATGATGCAATTGATTGAGGGTTAATGATCCTCATAGGTGCAGAAACAAGATGGTATATCAATATTTCGTTTATGATGCATGTATGTATGAGTTTGAAGTTCATGAGGCTTACCTTCAAAAACGGCAAAACTGGAGATTGGATTTCGAGCTAGAGGTGTTATAGATGCTTTGTAATGATCTGGATAGCTTCAATGATGATTATGGAACATGTCTGGATGCTTGGAATGGATTGAGTTCATCTGAGCAAAGCCATGGGAGTCGATTTGCAGTTGCTTGGAGTGAGGATCGAATTTGATGATTTTGGTGTTTCAGATCATGGATGATGGTTGGAACAGTTCATATGAAGTATATGGATGATGTTTAGAAGGTTAGTTTGGACAGATATGGCTTGGTGTGAAAATTGGAATGTTAAGGCTCACTTTATGCAAACCTGGAGGTGAGATGATGATTATGAGTTTTAAGGTGTTTTGGGGTGTGTGAGTGGATCAAACACATCACATATGATGTTTATAAGTTGTTAGAACCATCACTTTGGCCATGGCTTCAAAGGTTTAGAGGTTGAGAATTTTACCTCTTTGAAAACTACGAAACTTGCAATTCAAGAAAGGAAGAGAAAACCTATGCTTATGAGGTTTTGGTGTGATTTGAAGAGTGGAAATGACCTCTATTTATAGGCCAAGCTTTCTGAATACAAAGCCTTTGCAAGTGGATCAAAGAGTGATGATTTGGCTTAAGAGATAGAATGGAATCTTTCACATTAAATGCAAATGGTTAAAATGACTTAACCATGGTTAAACTTCCAAGCTTCTTATCTCCTTCCATTCTGATCTTCAAATCAGAAAATATCTCTCAATTATTGCATTGATGCATCATTACTTTCATTATAGGTCATATAGTGTTGAAACTTAGTGAAAATGGTTTGAAATTTCATGCATAATGTTCACTAATATCAAAATTCAAAACCATAGCTATGCTTCATATTTTTTCATGCTCTTGGACATTTTGGAAAGCTCATATTATGTACTTCAAAACCCTATTTGAAAGTTTCTTCAATACCTTTAAGGAAATAGGTGAAAAAGATCCATGAACTTTGAAGAAAGTGAGATTTTAAGTGCATTTTTTCAAAAGATACCAACTTTGAAGCTTCATATCTCTTAAATGGTTGATCTTTTGGAAAAACATTTTATGTGACAAAGTTGTTTATTGGATCAAAATCTACAACTTTCATGTTGGAAGTTTTTTTCAGTTTGTAGGTGAAATTTTGAGTTATTCCCTTCCAAAGTTTGGACAAAACCATTGAAAAACACTTGGAAAATTTTCTAAGTATGAAAGTCAAACTTTTGACTTTTTGATTCTTGATTGATTTTCTTGATTTTCCTTGATAAAATGAATTCATATATCATATATTGATGATTTAAAACTTCAAAAGTCATGGTTGACCAAAATTTCCAAAAAGTAAATGGTGATCTTGTACAGTTGACTTTTTCAGACGAATCGCGTTTCTGGAGATTTCAAATGAACCAAGCTATCCTCACCAAATGAATGGTATAAATGGATCACATTGAGTTATTGGAGGACCTTGAGCCATAGTTTAAGTTGTGGCACCATGTTCTGATTAAAAAGTCAGTGGTTCAGGTGAATTAGGTCAAAAACCCTAATTTGTCGACCTGATGAGATTGATGACTGTGAATCTTGAATTGAGATACAATTTCCATTGGATATTGTCATAGGGATTATTTTAAAATGATTGAAACCTTTGATTGATCCCCTGGAGCTTTTTAGGGTTTCCCAAATGTGATCCCTGGTTTCAGTCCCTGATAGTTCAAAACCCTAATCTGATGATTTGAATTTTCATTGTTGATCAATCCTTGTGTAGGAGATGTCTTGAGCCAATAGATTAGTTCAAAATTATGTACTTGGGGTCTTGAGGTCATGTCCCAAGTCATTAGTTCAAATTCTGAGCAAAAGTCAGGGGTATGCTATCTTCAGTCAAAACCCTAATCTGGTTGATTCAGAGCCTTTGAGCTGGTTGAAATAAATCTTTGAGGACCAAATGTTGATTGTTAATGAAGATGATTCATTTGAGATGAAGGGAGAATAAAACCCTAATTGATTTTTACTTGTACTGATGAGTGATTTCTTGATTAAACCCTGCTGAGTCACAAGTAGCAAACACATGCTATGAAATTTATTAGAGATGCAAATGATGCATGTGCAAATGATATGAGGTGGTATCTTAGGTCAAAAATTGGGGTATGACAGATGCCCCTATTTAAGTTTCTTCAACCTGAGATATGAAGATTGAAAATCTTTGTTTTGATAGGGTGGAAGAGACTTAAATATCAGAAGACGCGAATTTTGGACCTAAGATACCAAAATTGCGAATAATGCAAGGATATCTTTACCGAGGGATATCAAAAACTGACTCCACTGGGGACAAGAGATCGGGAAGGATGTCTCAATCCGTTTTAGGAAGAGAATCCGTTTTTTTCTTTTCGGGAATGCAAGTGTATGCTTCACCGGGGAATGATAGCTTTGTAAGAAAAGCTAACCTATCGACATTACCGACTATCTGCACAGGGATAGACTTGTTAATAATGCGAAGGTGAAAGGTATGAAACTGTATTACCGACTATCAGCATTGTGATAGACTTGACATGGTAATAAAAGTTCCAGAGGTTCGGTTAATATTACCGACTATCAGCATGGTGATAGACATGTTAAATAATATAACCAGAACAAAAGGTTATCGATTATCAGCCTCGTGATAGTGGTTTTAAAGACATGACCAATTATCAGCTGAGTGATAAAATGATTCTGGAGACTTTGTTAGGGAAATTACTGGTTATTCAGCCTTGTGAATAGTAATAAGGCCCTGATTGTCAAATGGTCTTCATGATTGATTTCCTTGAGAGGAAAAATCTTTTGAAAGAGAAATAAGCTGCTCAGACGATGAGGCTATTGCTTATTGTCTGTTTTTCACGCCTCTGTTTGGTGGAATCGGAATTTGAATCTTTGATAAAGACAGGATTCTATCCAAGAATGAATTGGAAAGAAATAGTCAAACAAGACATTGTACCCATGAGGAATGAACTCAACTGGGGATTTTCTCCTTTATTTTGAGAGGAGAAGACTGAAGCAACCTTCTTCCACGAGGAATGATCTCAGTGGGGAACTGGAGAAAGAAGATGTTCTTTTTTGCTTATGGGTGACAACCTATTGGAGAGATGACACGCCCATACCTGTTTTTTCTTCTTTTTCTTTTCTTTTTTTTTTTGGGGATAGATATATCCTAAACAAGTGATTTTTAAAGCAGACATTGAAAAGTGCAAGAATGCATAAATGATGCAAATATGTATGAATGATGAATGTCATGAATGTTGCATGCATGCTAACGATACTGACAGACAAAGAAGTGTATACTGGAAAGGGACCAACGTCGCAATACAACCAGATACTCGGCAAATGTTCTTCAACACGGTGTAGATAACACGGGTGATGAATGGTGCTGCATGCTTTAAACTTCTCTGGGGAAGACAAGCGTCTTTTCTCACTGAGATGGAAGAACTTCTTCACTGGGGATAAAAGAACTTCCCTACTGCAAGGGGCAATTGGGTTAGGAATTTTTTCCTGTGATAAGAATACCGTTGTCTCATCATCTCTTTTGAGGAAAAGAACAGTTCTGAAGGATAATCTTTGGTTCATCCTATGGAGATAGTTGTTGATGTTCCTTCTGTTGTTCACAACTCAAAGGAAAATTTCGCTTTTATTTTGAAAAAGAAAAGTAAATTCATTTAAAACTTTTTTCTTTTTCTTTCAAAAATGAATAACACAATTAAAGCGTCATTTTGCAAGCTAAAAGAAATTAGAGATTGCAAACAAATGGGCACAGGGCTCAAATTTTCTTAATAGGATGGAAATCAGCTAAAGGCGTGATTCCATGGAGTATTTACAAAAGTTGGAAATGGTAATTATGCGGAAAAGGCTACATTGGAAGCAATAACCACTATTGTCTCTAATTTTTGCCTAGACCGCCCTTTCGGGTTTTCAGTCCACCGAGACGCTCATTTTTGCCTAAGTCGCCCTTTGCGGGTTTTCGACTTACCGAGCTGTTCTTTTTCTTTTTTATATATATATTTTTTTAGACAAAGTATTTCTTGACTGCATCAGCATTCACAGGATGTGGGAGTTCATCACCATCCATGGTTGCAAGAGTCATGGCGCCGCCAGAAAATGTTCTTTTAACAACATACGGGCCTTCGTAATTAGGAGACCATTTGCCCCTAGAATCTGGTTGAAAAGACAAGATTTTATTAAGCATGAGGTCACCTTCTTGAAATTCACGAGGTCAAACCTTTTTGTTGAAGGCTTGTTTCATCCTTGCTTGGTATAACTGTCCATGGCATAGAGCAGTCATACGCTTTTCTTCGATTAAGTTCAACTGATCGTATCTGCTTTGACACCATTCAGCCTCTGATAACTTAGTCTCCATGAGGACTCTCATTCATGGTATTTCAACTTCTACGGGGAGCACAGCTTCCATGCCATATACTAGAGAAAAGGGAGTTACCCCTGTTGAAGTACGCACTGAGGTACGGTACCCATGCAAAGCAAATGGCAGCATTTCATCTTAGTCTTTGTAAGTCACGACCATTTTCTGGAAAATCTTCTTAATGTTCTTGTTAGCGGCTTCAACGACGCCATTCATTTTTGGTCTGTAAGGAGAAGAGTTATGATGCTCAATCTTGAATTCCTCACACAATTCTTTCATCATATTGTTGTTTAAGTTTGAACCATTGTCAATAATGATCTTGCTGGGAATACCATATTGGCAAATAATATTATTCTTGATAAACCTCACAACCACTTGTCTTGTAACATTGGCGTAAGATGCTGCTTCGACCCATTTGGTGAAGTAATCAATTGCTACCAAGATGAAACGATGACCGTTTGAAGCTTTCGGTTCGATCATTCCGATCATATCGATACCCCACATGGAGAAAGGCCACGGAGATGATAGAACGTTGAGTAGAGTTGGTGGCACATGGATCTTATCTGCGTAGATCTGGCACTTGTGACATCTCTTCTCGTGTTTATAACAGTCAGATTCCATTGTCAACCAATAGTATCCTGCTCGTAAGATCTTCTTGGACATTGCATGTCCATTTGAATGAGTTCTAAAGGACCCTTCATGCACTTCATGCATTAACATGTCTACTTCCTGTCTGTCCACACATCTGAGCAAACCATGTCGAAATTTCTTTTGTATAGCACATCTTCGTTTAGGAAGAAACTGCCAGAAATCCTCCTTAGAGTTTTCTTATCTTTGTTTGATGCCCCAAGCGGGTACTCTTGAGTTTGAAGGAAGCGTTTGATGTCGTGAAACCACGGTTTATCATCGATGACTGCTTCAGTTTCAAACACATAGGCGGGCCTTTCAAGGCGCATAATTCTAACTCTGGGCATATCATTCCAATGACTGACTTTGAACATGGAAGATAGAGTAGCCAAGGCGTCTTCCATTCGATTCTGATCTCGAGGTATATGATGCAATTCAACTTTGTTGAAGAAAGTCAACAGACGTCTTGCATAATCTCTGTAAGGAATCAAGCCAGGGTGGTAAGTTTCTCATTTGTCTTTGATTTGGTTGATCACGAGGGCTGAATCTCCATATATGTCGAGGATCTTGATCCTTAAGTCAATGGCTTCTTCGAGACCCATGATACAAGCTTCATATTCTGCGATGTTGTTGGTGCAATCAAATAGTAATCTGGCAGAGAATGGGATATGAGTACCCTTGGGAGTGATGATGGCTGCCCCAATTCCATTTCCAAAAGCGTTTACTGCTCCATCAAAAATTAGGCCCCATCTTGATCCAGGATCAGGACCTTCTTCAGGTAAGGGTTCGTCATAATCTTTCATCTTCAAGTACATGACATCTTTATCAGGAAAGTCAAACTTGAGAGATTGATATTCATTAATTGGTTGATGCGCCAAATGATCGGTGAGAATGCTTCCTTTGACCGCTTTTTGAGCACGGTACTCGATGTCATACTCGGATAACAGCATTTGCCATCGGGCAATCCTTCCTATTAAGGCAGGCTTTTCGAAGACATACTTGATCGGATCCATTTTGGAGATTAACCAAGTAGTATTGTTTATCATGTATTGGCGGAGACGTTTTGAAGCCTAAGCCAAAGCACAACATGTTTTTTCGAGCATGGAATAACGAGACTCACAGTCTGTGAATTTCTTACTCAGGTAATAGATGGCATGCTCCTTCTTACCGGTTTCATCGTGCTGTCCAAGCATACAACCCATGGATTCTTCCAACACAGTAAGGTACATGATTAGTGGTCTTCCTTCAATCGGAGGAATCAATATTGGTGGTTCTAACAGGTACTCTTTGATACTGTCGAACGCTTTCTGGGAATCTTCAGTCCATACAACCCTTTGATCTTTGCGGAGAAGCTTGAAAATTGGCCCACAAGTAGCAGTCATTTGAGAGATAAATCTGGAGATATAGTTCAATCGTCCGAGAAATCCTCTTACTTGCTTTTCAGTTT
Source organism: Vicia villosa (assembly GCF_029867415.1). Classification (NCBI taxonomy): domain Eukaryota; kingdom Viridiplantae; phylum Streptophyta; class Magnoliopsida; order Fabales; family Fabaceae; genus Vicia; species Vicia villosa. The sequence goes on from NW_026706131.1 coordinate 44,359, forward strand.
TTGGTGCAGGCATCTCTTGAATAGCTCTGACTTTATCGGGATCTACTTCAATACCTCTTTGGCTGACAATGAAACCCAAGAGTTTTCCAGATCTAACCCCAAAAGTACATTTGTTAGGATTCAAGCGAAGCTGATATTTCCTTAGTCGTTGAAACAACTTCAAAAGGTATTCAATATGTTCTTCTTCCGTGCTGGACTTGGCTATCATGTCGTCCACATAAACTTCAATTTATTTATGCATCATATCATGAAAGAGAGTAGTCATTGCCCTTTGGTAAGTTGCGCCTGCATTCTTTAATCCAAATGGCATCACTTTGTTGCAAAAGGTACCCCATGGGGTGATGAAAAATGTCTTCTCCATGTCTTCGGGAGCCATCTTGATCTGATTATAACCGGAGAACCCGTCCATGAAGGAAAAGACGTTGAACTTAGCGGTGTTATCAACCAGCATGTCGATATGTGGTAATGGAAAGTCATCTTTTGGACTGGCCTTGTTCAAGTCACGGTAGTCAACACACATTCTGACTTTTCCATTTTTCTTTGGAACTGGCACTATGTTGGCCAACCATTGAGGATATTCAGAGGTGACAAGAAAACCTGCGTCGAGCTGTTTTTGAACTTCCACGTTGATCTTGTTAGCCATATCAGGGTGAGTCCTTCGCAATTTCTGCTTAACTGGCGGACATTCTGGTTTCAATGGCAAGTAATGCTGAACAATATTGGTATCCAACCCAGGCATGTCTTGGTAGGACCAGACAAACACGTCAACGTATTCTTTGAGAAGGTCTGTCAACTTACTCTTGATATCAGTATCAAGCAACGATCCAATGGTCACTTCTTTTTTGTCTTCTTTAGAACCCAAGTTGATCCTTTCTAAAGGCTCTTTGTAAGGCAGAATGGCTCTTTCCTCGTGCTTAAGTAATCGAGAGATCTCATCCGGGATCTCCTCTTCTTCCTCTTCTTGGGTTTTTTATGATTACCATTTCCAGAAAAAAACAAAAAATAAAACACATAGTGTAGGGAATTCAAAATGACGCTTTATTTATGATTCATTTTTGAAACAAAGCCCTAAACACAAACTCATTTTTCTTGGGCAGGACAAAGAGGGAAACTTTTAAAACAAAGCCCTATACACAAACTTATTTGGGCAAAACATTTAAAAGCAAAGCCCTATAAAACATCTCTCTGCTTTGGGCCAGGCAGGAGGTCAAAATAACAGCGAGGTGATTACTTTGAGCGGCGAACAACATTCGGAACGTCGACAGCTTTCCAGTAGCAACGAACTCCTCTGTGTATTATGTATTCAGGAAAATTCTCCTCTGAATTATCTTCAGTATTGACATTGACAGCTGGTCGAGCAGGATTTGAAGGTCCTGGTTTGTCAACCTCGTTCTTTGTAGAGTTGAAACGGTCTTCTTCTACTTCTTGAAGAGCATAAGATGAGTCATAATCTTCAGAATTTTCAGGATGTCTTTCCCAGTCTTCAGGATGAAGAGACTCATTGTCAGAGACACTTTCCAAGTCAACTACGGGGTCATCTTCCCCTTCATCTTCAAAAATGGCGTTTATGTGATAGTAACCATCTTCAGGATTATAAACCTTGGCAGATGCATTGAAGCCGAAATCTTCAGTAATTTCAGGCTGCTGAGAAAATTCATAGGGCTGATAAACCTCTTCTGGTTGACTATTATATTCAAAGGAATCTCCCCATCCAGTTGGTTGGATATCTTCAATCGAAATCTTTGAACTTTCAGGTGCAGTATATTTCACCATATAATCAAACTTGCCACTTGGTTGTCCCAAGGTATCCCATACCTCTGCAGGAATAGGCGGAGTTTCATTGGCTTTGGATTTCTCTGAAGGAGGATAGAATGGTGCATATGGTTCTTCCTAAGATATATATCCCGAGTCATTGAGATAACATTTCTATTCTTCTTTAGTATCAGGTAGACCTTCTTCAATGCATTCTTCGATAAGGACATTAACCTCTTGAGGAATCGGGTTAAGGAATCCTCCACTGATGAATGTTTCTTTGATCGGACGAAGGGTTTCATCCTTCTTGGTGCAGTCTGAGAATTTTGGTGAACACCCGAGACCTGCTCTGGTTTCATTCTTGGTAGGGATCACAACTTGCCCCCAGCCAGTGGTAGTTCCATTTTTTACTACTTTCACTGCCTCTTTGTAAGAAGAGATTGATGCTTTCTTTTTGGAAGATTCGTCGTCTAAAGAGAGACCTTGGAACTGAGTTCCTTCCACATCATCGGCACTAATGAAAGAGAAATTGGATAAATGGCTCACCACCAAGGCTTGTTCTCCACTTATTGTTACCAATTTTCCATTTGTTACAAATTTTAACTTTTGATGGAGCGTAGAAGTTACTGCCCCTGCTTCATGAATCCATGGTCGTCCCGACAGACAGCTATAAGCAGCTTGGATGTCCATGACCTGGAAGGTGATTTGAAATGTATGTGGATCAATTGTCATGGGAAGGTTGACTTCGCCAATAACAGATTTTCGCGATCCATCAAATGCTTTGACAACTACACCACTGAACTTCATAGGCATTCCTTGGTAAGACAAGCGAGCAAGAGTCATCTTTGGCATCACATTCAAGGAAGATCCAGTGTCTACCAACACATTAGACAAAGAGTCTGGATGACAGTTTATAGAAATGTGAAGAGCAAGATTGTGATTTCTACCCTCCTCGGGGAGTTCTTCATCACAGAAGCTTAAATTGTTGCACGCTGTTATGTTGGCTATTATCCCATCAAAGTGATCAACAGTCACATCATGGTCTACAAAAGCTTGATCCAAGACCTTCATCAGGGCTTCCCTGTGGGCTTCTGAGTTTAAAAGCAATGAAAGTATTGAGATCTTTGAAGGAGTCTGCATAAGCTGATCCACAGTTTTGTATTCACTTCTTTTGATAAGCTTCAAAATTTCATCAAAGTCAGGATTGAAATTGGTTCCACTGGACTGACCAACATCAGTGTTTGTATTACTGACAGGAGTTTCCTCAGGATTCCCCACTGGTGTATTGACAGGATTTTGTCCAGTTGCAGGAACAACAGGCTGTTTTGGAGGTAGCAGAGTATACACACGTCCACTTCTTGTTACGCGACTCACATCGGCGATGTTTACGACAGATGAAAGAGTAGGTAAAGGAACTTCTTGTCCATTCTTTATCATTGTTGCATTGTAGTTGTATGGAGCTGCCTTGTTAGAGTCATAGGGAACAGATCCAGGTAGACAAATGATCAAAGGAGCAATAGGAACCTTTGGCTTGTTGTAGGTAACTTCTATGCGCTCGGGATGTTGAAATGAGGAATGATGACGTTAACTTTAGGGATTTCCGAGTTGATATCTGAGACTAAAAGCTCATGCGGATAACATCCTATCATGTTAACTTCATCTTCATTCCTATTTCTGTAGATCTGAATAGTACCGTTATCTAGCAAAACTTGAAGATCTCTTCTCACAATCGAACATCCGTGAGGATCTACACAACATATGCTACAGGAACCGTAATGATGCTGGCGAAAATTCTGCCCTCGACAGAGAGTGGCGTGCATTTGTACCAAATCTGCTCTTGAGAAATTGATATTATAGATTCGATATGGACCAGGACATCCATACACCATGTTTACAACATGTCCTCCATGATTGGGCAGCGGATTTGCTTGCACATTTGGATTCAAATTTCTGAAAGAGAGGAGATTAAATCTAACCAACCTCTGAACTTCATATTTCAAAGCTATGCAATGCTCAAGATCATGGCCAGGTGCTCCTTGATGATAAGGGCATGAGACCTCAGCTTTTTACCACCATGGGAGTTTCTCAGGTACTGGTGGTGGTGCTCTAGTTTGAACAAGACCTTGTTCAATCAAAGCAGGGTACAATTCTGTGTAGGTCATTGGAATCGGATCAAACTGTGGAGCTCTTTGTATACGATTCTGATTGTTGTTAAACTGTTAAGCCTGTTGTCGAGGCTGTTGTTGTTGAAATTGCGGGGTAAATCCCGGATTAGGTGTTGTATTAACGACTGGCGCAATAGCAGCAATCTGTTGTTGACGATTGACGTTTCTTCTTGGCTTTCCTTGGGATACCATGTCAACACTTTGTTCTTTCTTCTTTTGGAAACCACTTCCGAACTTTTTGGTTCCGTTTGAAGATCCACCTTCTTTAGTCAGACGTCCGGTTCGGACTCCTTCTTCTAGACGCATCCCCATGTTTACCATTTCGGTGAAATCACTTGGAGTACTAGCAATCATGCGTTCATAATAAAACGGGCCAAGAGTATTCAAGAAGATCTTTGTCATCTCTTTCTCTTTTAACGGTGGATTAATCTGAGCAGCAGTTTCTCTCCATCGTTGGGCATATTCTTTGAAAGCTTCATGATCTTTCTGAGCCATGGATCGGAGCTGATCTCTATCTAGAGCCATATCCGAGTTGTATTTGTACTGTCGGACAAAGGCCTCACCTAGGTTATTGAATGTTCGAATGTTGGTGCTATCCAAACCTGTGTACCACTTCAGTGCGGCACCAGTCAAACTGTCTTGAAAGTAATGGATAAGCAACTGATGATTATCTGCATAAGTAGACATCTTTCTGGCATACATCACGAGATGACTTTGTGGACAAGAACTACCTTTGTACTTTTCAAAGTCAGGGACCTTGAATTTAGCTGGTATTTGTACACTGGGAACCAAACATAGCTCCTGAGCATTCTTTCCAAACAAATCTTTGCCACGAATAGCTTCGACTTCCAGTTGAATCTTGTTGAACTGTTCTTGGAGATCTTCCACAATATTACGTTGATTTGTGCTATCACCTTGATCATGATAAATCTCATTGCCATCATAAGGAACAGTGTGAACCGTAGGGGTCGGAACTGTCATAGTGGGTTGAGAAAGTGCCATAGTGATTTGGGAAAAAGTTACCCCTGAATGTGGAATAAACGCCGAACCTTGTGTAACAGGCGCTTCAATTGTAGCTGTTTGAACCCCAAAGAAATTATGGCGGAAACCTGCACCAAAGCTGAAAGGCGGGCCCCAACCTTCTGGCATGGAGAAAGATGGAATGCTCAATGCAACTGTAGAAACTGGAGTAGTGACTTCAGATGTTACTGTTGCTTGACTATTGGGTGGCGGCGACTGATTTTGTGCGGCCATTAAGGAGTCAACCAGAGTAGTGAGACTTTCCAACTTTTCCTGAAGGGTGGTCACTGTACCACGGAGCTCAATATTCTCTTGTTCAGAGTGTTCCATTACTCTTCTTCTGCTTGAACGAGTATTGTATCTGTGATCTGATTGCGAACGCGGTCGAGAAACTTTGAGACGCGACAGCTTGACGATCTATTGGAGAAAGATCCAAAAGATGAGACTCTATACAACAGACTCGATATGCAGAATGACGTATGCAAAAGAAATTTATGATTTTTCCAAACATTTTAAAGATTATTTTCTTGCAAACATTGGAACACAAACTATTCTTTTATTGAAATAATGGGAAAATGTTACAACATTGGAGCGAAGCTCCTTAAAGAAGCAAATGATAAAATGAAAATCTAAACAAATCCTAAGCATCTTCATCAGACGAAGAACCAAATGCATTATGCAGCTTGAGCTTCATGATTTCTTTCCCATAGTAAGCTTTCAACTCGGCCTTTTCAGCCCTCAGCTTGTCAACAACATTCTTCCAATTGTCAGGCATCGGAGCGTTGCTTGTCGAGGCTTCAAGATTTCTCTTGCTTTCTTTGATGTATCTTCTGATTGCGGCGTCTTTCCGACGGATCTTCTCATCTTTGCTCATGAGCCATCCATCTTGATAATAGAAAGTTTCTTCGTGATCTTTCACTCTTTTCTTCAACTTTCTATTTTCGTCATCAGTTTTACGAAACTTTTCTTCCCAAGAGTCCTTTTCTAACCTCATCTTGGCTAAAATCTCCTGGTACTCTTCCACAGTGTTAATGGGAACATTGGGTAGTTGAGACACTACAGGGAACATGGGTTTTTCATAATCATAAGGCATTTGAAACTCCCTTGCTCTTTTCTTCACCCAACTGGTGTAGGCGTCCGTAGCAATGCAATTTCTTATTCCACCTTTTCCTTTCCATCGGACGTCGTACCAAGCTCTCACCATTCTTGTTTTCAACCCTTGAGGATCCTCTCCTTCTTGGTAGAAGTAGCTTTCCACTGCGAGACCAATTGGTTTAACTGAATTTGCATACCCGAGTTGTCGTCGGGCTAGGACCGGATTATAGTTAATTCCTCCATGTGTACCAATGAGGGGTACGTTGGCGAACTCTCCACAACTATCAATGGTTTCTGTGCCGCAGCGAGCCAGAGTATACCAATGGATATCATTATTAGTAAGGGACATGAGTCTTTGAGGCCAACGCAAACCTTCTTGGTTTTCCGTGAAAGTAGGGGACTTAGGTAAGTGTGAAACAATCCATTTGTACAAAAGAGGTGCACAACATACAATAATTCCACCACCTTGGCGATTTTTGTGATGAATAGAGAAATATATGTCACCAAGCAAAGTCGGAATAGGATTTCCAATCAGAAAGATCTTTATGGCGTTGATATCAACAAAGTCGTTGATGTTGGGAAACAGAACCAACCCATAGATGAGCAAGGCTAATACAGCTTCAAAAGCTATCATGCTGCCAGTTTCGATGAAATCAAAGGCTTTCTTTATTAGAAACTGCGAAGTCAAACCCGGAAGGTTTCCTTTGGTAGTCCAATTACTTTGTACTTCAGATTTCTTCAAGTGGATACCTGCTGCAATGGCTGGTGACTTAGGAATGGCTTCCAAACCATTGAAAGGTATTTTGTCAGACACAGGAATACCCAAAAAAATTGGCATATTCTTCCAAGGTTGGTACCAATTGATAGTCTGGAAAGGTGAAACACCGGTAGACGGGATCATAGAACTGAACCAGAGTTTTAAGAAGTCCTTCATCAACATGAGTGTTCAAGATAGGCAAAAGCTTTCCATGGCTTTTCCTAAAATTGGAAGGATCTTGTACAAAAGATGCTAACTCTTTCAGTCATTCCACATTAGGCGCTTTGAAACCGTACTTCTTGGTATGCCTTTTTACCCACTCCATCATTTAATCCTATAATGTTTGCAAGGAAAATTTCTCTAAATTTTTTTTTGGAAAAATCATGTTTTTATGGAAAAAGATGGGTTTTTTTTTTGAATGTATGAATGCATGGATGCATGGATGCCACATATTCAAACATGGTAAGGCAAACATGGTAGTTCAAACATGGTAACGCAAACATGGTACTACAAACATGGTAACACAAACATGGTACACATAGGTTCAAAGGTCCAGCGTCACGAGCATGAGGTCAGAGAACCAAACATGGGATAGTACTAGGGTTTAATCACCTGCACAACATGTTCTACGGATACGTCAGAGTCTACATTTTTCTTTCGGATATTACCGGCTTGCACAACTGAACTTGTGAGCCAGCAATATTCTCAAGAAAAACTCGTCTAAGTGTGGTTCTCCGCATGACAACTAATCCAAGTCTACACCTGAATAGTTTCTGCACCACAACCTAATAAGGCCAGGATGGGTTATGGGTTCTACAGCCAACTCAGCTTCTACAGTTCAATGAAAGCAATAATGTCTTCGCAACTAACTTGCTAAACATATACTACCAACAAGGAACCTCCACTGAGCGGAAGGATTCTCATGCTGACTTTTTAAGGACTGACTCCTTGTATGCCATACATGACTATACCCTCCACCTAATTCTTATGTGTACTTAATCCGGGTTAGGATTTGTCCATAATGTATCACTTGTAACAGAACCACACAAGTAACAGAACCAAAGAACCACACATGAAATAAAAGAATAAAAACAAAACGAATAGAAATAACCCTTTCTTTGGAAACAATAAAAAGTTTTGTCCCCAGTGAAGTCGCCATTTTTCTGTCGCGGGGAAAAATCGTATCTTTTTTCAGGATGAGACACCTGATGCCTTCTTTGGGCTCGAGTGCTCAAAAAAATGATTTTTCTTTTGTTTCGACCAAACTTTTTATTGTTTCCAAAGGAGGAAAAGGAAAAAAGCTGCAATAACCTAAAAACAGATGCAAAGCCCAAAACTAAAAGCAATGCAAAAATGGGGGAGAGATTCCGGGTAAGAGGGTTGGTTATACGAAGGGAAGGTATTAGCACCCAACGTATCTATAGTACTCTATAGGTTTCTTTGTTTTGTTGATTTCATTCTTTGTGGTGGAGGTTCTTGTGAAATAGGTGGGACCTAAGGTGTTTGTTTGATTATGCTCGCAAAGATCTTCGCAATCCTCTGCATACATATCCTTTAGAGGGAATCAGAGCATCTATAGCTCGGGGTCTACGGGTGCTAAGGTTTCAGTGATTTGAGGGAGAAGTTTTGCTCGCCAAGGATACGACCTTGTGCCTACGTATTCTCAAAGGGATGTTGAGAAAGTCAGAGCAATCGTAGTTCCCACTTATGCTAGTGGAAGCAAAGGATAAGAGACAAATGTCATCTTAATGTTCGATGTATCTAATCTATATCATCACATACATCTGTTTAATTTTTGTTTGAAAATCTTTTCATTATAAGCCCTGGGCTGTGCCACTTATGACGCTTAGAATGATAAAGATGTTTTTGTGTTTAACCAGCCTTGTGGCAAAAACTTTCAATGAAGTCAGCCTTGTGACAAAAAGTTTTGATTAATCGGCCAGCCTTGTGGCAAAAGTTTCAATGAAGTCAGCCTTGTGACAAAAACTTTGATTAATCAGCCAGTATGGTGGCAAAACGGTTTGATTGATTAGCCAGCCTTGTGGCAAAAAGAGTTTGATTGATTAGCTAGCCTTGTGGCAAAAAGAGTTTGATTGATTAGCCAGCCTTGTGGCAAAAAAGTTTGATTGATTAATTGTTTGTGATGATATAGAAGAGATACTCCTATCATAGAGATGAAAAATGTCTAATCTCCTAGGGTATTTGATTTGGATATTGGGGATGCTTATAAGAAGTCCGTGGGTCCTTGTACGAAGCCCAAGAGGAGGCTATCCGAGGGTCCTTGTATTGTAAGCCCAAGAGGAGGCTATGGGAGGGACAATCCAGGGTCCTTGCATTGTAAGCCCAAGAGGAGGCTATGGGAGGGACAAGTCGTTTGTACAAAGCCCAAGAGGAGGCATGGTATAGTTGGTTTGAGCTCTTAGAGCGATTTCACCGGGAAACCATACTCTATGTCCTAACCTAAACTAGGGAGATTCTTTGCACGAAGCCCAATAGGAGGCTATGGGGAACCTAGTGTTGTACTAAGTCGAACAAGCATATATATATGAACAAACATGGACAAACATGAACAAGTATGAACAATTACATATATATGTCAAGGTGTGTGTATATAATGGAGTTTATGAAGGAAATATACCTGTAAGCATGATCCATTTGTATACACGGGGGCTCGGGACTTATACTCGGGGAGAGGCCCACTTGAGTTTATTCAAAAGCTATGCAAACAAATATTTACAAAAGGGTTTGGGACTTATACCTACATGGAGGCCCATGGTATTTTTGGGAAGATTTGAAGAAAACCTTCATTTTTTATTTGCTATTCAAAGTTAAAAATCAAATTGATAGAGGTATGTACAAAAAGATGTATGTACAATGAAATACCTAATTTCATGTAAAGGAATGAGACTTATACCTATGTGGAGGCCCATGTTTTATTTTATAAAACATGGTGGATGGTTTTGAAAAAGATGTGAGATTTGTTGTTTAAAAAACTGTTTGGAAGTAATTTGGAAAAAGCTTTCTGTTTAGAGAAAAAACTGTACAAAGAAAGAGGAAAGGGACTTATACTCTCTAATATTCGAGAGGCCCATGTTTTAGAAAATCAATTGATGAATCCACAAAGATTTAATCAATAGTTTCTCTTGAAAAGAAAACCAAAAAGAAATGGTTTATCGTTTTGAAGAACGGTGATCGTTTGTTTTAAAATGGTTTGAATTTGAAAGAAATCAACTTAATTAATATAAAAACAAATTTTATGCTTAATTAAGACCCAAGTGATTAGGGTTTGATCACAAAAAAAAATTCACAAGTGATTAGGTTAAAAATCAAATGAAAAATAATATTTTAAAGTATTAAAACACTTAAAAATACACCACTTTAAACCTAATTAAAAACATATTAAATAAATATATTTTTTGTGATTTTTTTGGTATTCATAAAATACATATATTAAATAAGAAGTGTGTAAAAAATGAAGCAAAAATAATTAATTTTGATAAGTTAATTAATTAGTTAAAGTTGTTAAAAAAAGAAAGAAAAATAGTGTTAAAAAATTGGTTTTGGTCCCCATGAGTGTTGAACTCGTGACCTGGAGGTTACCACTAAAAAACTTAGCCAACTGGACCACGCGCGTGGTCTGTTTATCACTTGCCATGAACAGATTATATTACAAACTCATTTTTCAAATTTCCTTCGCAAAAAATGGCGCCAAGAACACATGAGCAATTTGATTTTGAAAATTCTGAAAACTGGACCAAATTGATCAAGTGAAGGGTCTAACTCACTCGTTTTTTCACAAGGATCGTGATGGTGGTCTTTAATTGCATTTATTTTCACTCTAAGGCTATCAATTTTCTGATGAACACAAAGAACCCTAATTCTATGATTCAATCTGAAATCGTGTATGTGCAAGTTATGATGCAATTGATTGAGGGTTAATGATCCATATGTGTGCAGTAACATGATGGTAAAGCAGTTTTTCATTTATGATGCATATATGATAGAGTTTGAAGTTCATGAGGCTTACCTTCAAAAACGGCCAATCTGGGAATCGAATTCTGCAATAGAGGTGTTACAGAAGTTGTTGCTCGATCTGGACAGCTTCAATGGACCTTATGGAAGGTGTTTGGATGCTTGGAACCACTTGAATTCATCTGAGCATGGCAATGGTACCCGATCTGCAGAAGCTTCAAGAGTGAATCGAATTTGATGATGGAGATGTTTCAAATCATGCGTGAGTGTTTGGATAGTTCATATGTGACATATATGAGGTGTTGGAAGTGTTAGTTTGGACAGAAATGATCTTGAATGGATTTTGGCATGATAAGGCTCAATTTTGGTTCATGTGGAAGTGAGGTAGTGATTCTGAGATTTGAGGTGTTTTGGGATGTGTGGATGGATCAAACACATCATATATGATGTTTAGAAGTTGTTAGAACCATCACTTTGGCCAGAAATTCAAAGGTTTGGAGGTTGGGATTTCTACCTCACTTTGAAACTTGAAACTTGCAACTTAAGAAAGAAGAGAGAAAACCTATAATTGTGAGGTTTTGGTGTGAGTTTGAAGATGATTTGAACCTCTATTTATAGGCCAAGGATTCTGAATACAAAGCCTTGCAAGTTGATCAAAGAATGGTGATTTGGCATTTGGAGATAAAATGGAATCTTTACATTAAATGCAAATGGTTAAAAGTGACTAAACCATGGTTAAATCTCAAGATTCTTATCCTCTTCCATTCTGATCCTCAAATCAGAAAATATCATTCAATTATTGCTTCTATGCATCATTACTTGGATTATAGGTCATGTAGTCTTGAAACTTAGTGAAAAATGGTGAAAATTCAAGTGAAAATGATCACTAAATGCATAATTCAAAACCATGGCTATGCTCCATATTTTTTCATGCTCTTGGAAATTTTGGAAAGCTCATGTTACACACTTCAAAGCCCTAGTTGAAAGTTTCTTCAAGACCTTTAAGGAAATGGGTGAAAAAGGTCCATGAACTTTGAAGAAAATGAAGTTTTAAGTGAAATTTTCAAAAGATACCAACTTTGAAGCTCCATATCTCTTAAATGGTTGATCTTTTGGAAAATCATTTTATGTGATAAAGTTGTTCATTGGATCAAAATCTACAACTTTTATGTTGGAAGTTTTTTTCAGTTTGTAGGTGAAATTTTGAGTTATTCCCTTCCAAAGTTTGGAAAAAACCATTGAAAAACACTTAGAAAATTTTCTAAGTATAAAAGTCAAACTTTTGACTTTTTGATTCTTGATTGATTTTCTTGATTTTTCTTGATCAAATGACTTCATATATCATATATTGATGATTTAAAACTTCAAAAGTCATGGTTGACCAAAATTCCGCAAAAGTCAATGGTAATCTTGTACAGTTGACTTTTTTTAGACGAATCGCGTTTCTGGAGATTTCAAATGAACCAGGCTATCCTCACCAAATGAATGGTATGAATGGATCACATTGAGTTATTGGAAGACCTTGAGCCATGGTTTAAGTTGTGGCACCATGTTCTGATTAAAAAGTCAGTTGTTCAGGTGAATTAGGTCAAAACCCTAATTGTCGACCTGATGAAATTGATGACTGTGGATCTTGAATTGAGACATAATTTCCATTGGATGTTGTCATAGGGATTATTTGAAGATGATTGAAACCTTTGATTGACTTCCTGGGGATTTTTAGGGTTTCCCAAATGTGATCCCTGATTTTTAGTCCCTGATAGTTCAAAACTATAATATGATGATTTGAAATTTCATTGTTGATCAATCCTTGTGTAGGAGATGTTATGAGCCAATGGATTAGGTCAAAATGATGCACTTGGGGTCTTGAGGTCATGTCCCAAGTCATTAGGTCAAACTCTGAGCAAAAATCAGGAGTATGCTATCTTCAGTCAAAACCCTAATCTGGTTGATTCATAACCCTTGAGCTTGTTGAAATGAATCTTTGAGGTCCAACTGTTGATTGTTGATGAAGATGATTTATTTGAAATGAATGGGGAACAAAACCCTAATTGATTGTTACTTGTACTGATGAATGATTTCTTGTTTAAATCCTTCTGAGTCACATATAACAAACACAAGCTATGCAATTTATTAGAGATGCAAATGATGTATATGCTATGATATGAGGTGGTATCTTAGGTCAAAAATTGGGGTATAACAGTAAGCTACGACTAACCGTCATCAAGCATCTAGCCCCCACTGATGACCTCTTGCCACTCGGGCAAATACACCTTTTTACCGAGCATTAAGCTCCCACTAGTAATAATTTCCAATTCAGGCCACCTGTTAATAGCATTCCGCCATTAACGTAATGAAATGTCATGCTGTGCATACAAACGACTCAATTACATAACAACAACAACAACAACAATATAACTCGGTCACATATCTACATCACACCGGTTATATTAATCCACACGGGTACATCCTCAAAATTGCCACTCAGGCGTTCATATTCACACAGCACACATATACCGTCAAAACATACTTGATTAGCAAATATCATTTCACAAAATACATTTATGAAAAATCATTCAACCACCAACACACTTCTCTTTATCATAAAGCATACTCAAGGGTTCCCATAATACTTCAAACGGCGCGTAGAAACGACCTACGGTTCAAAAGATACAACAAAACGAAGTTTGGAAAATAAAATTTCGCACAGTCCGCTTGAGCTCCGCTCAGCGGACCCAGACAGAAAATCATCAGACAAAAATACAGAACCTCCGCTCAGCGGACCTTCACAGAGATGTTTCTGCAAGAGGACCTCCGCTCAGCGGACCCCCTCCGCTCAGCGGACCTGCGTAAACCTAGAAAAATCAGTTCTGCAACAGACCTATAAAACCCCACCCAATCATCTCAAAACCTCAAATAAGCCTCCCTACACATCCTACACAACCCATACATGCCATATATTCACTCTAACAATCAATGATCCATGGCTCACTCACTAAATGTCAATAACCTAATAAATCCTTCATGAGCAAGAAAAACATGGAGAAATGGAAAAACAAACATGATCCATGGGAATATCTATCATCATAGTACACATACACACCACAAAATCAAGTTTATAACTTCAAAACTCACAAAACACCCAATCCACCATTGTTGGTCAAACTTAGAAAAGAGCAAGAACAAGAACAAAACACACAAAACTATAAGAGTCATACAATCAAGATAAACTAGATTCATCCCGCTTACCTTGGTTAGATTCTTGGCTCTAGCTTGGTTTAGATTTCTACAATTCTCTTCTTCTCTTTGTTTTTCTCTTCTTTCTCTTCTCTTCACAAGTTTTCTTTCTTTCTTTCCCAAAATATCTCAAAATATCTCTTTTTCTCTCTATATCTCTTTCTATTTCTCTACTTCTCATTTTCACCCACTCAACTCTCATAAATTCTAATTTTGGCCCAAATGTTACCAAACATTAATTCTAACCAATTAACACCCAAAACATAATAATTACACACATGGAAAGTAATAAGTGAAATATTAACATAATTAATATTTACCGACTGACTCGACTCAAAAACGGTAAAATTAGGGAAATGTAGCAAACATCACAATTAATCAGAAAAACACATTTACGGGCGTTACAACCCTCCCCCACTTAAAAGATTTTCGTCCTCGAAAATAAAGATTACCTGCTACAAACAACTCAGGATAGGAGTCTCGCATCTTACTCTCCAACTCCCAGGTCAAACTCTCACCTGCCGCACTTAACCATACGACTTTCACCAAGGCGATCTCCTTGCCTCGCAGAGTCTTAGTCTCACGATCCTCAATACGCACCGGCGTCGTCTCAACCGTCAGGTTCTCACGCACTTGCACATCATCCATCTGAATCACATGGGATGGATCCGCAATGTATCTCCTCAACTGAGACACATGGAATACATCGTGCAGATTAGCAAGATTTGGCGGTAACGCCACCCGATACGCAACTTTGCCCACTCGCTCCGATATCTGATAAGGACCAATAAAACGCGGAGTAAGCTTCCTTGATTTCAAAGCTCGTCCAACACCAGTCATAGGCGTAACTCTCAAGAACACATGATCACCAGCTTGGAATTCCAAATCTTTCCTTCGCTTGTCATGATAACTCTTTTGCCTACTCTGTGAACTTCTCATCTTCTCACGAATAAATTTCACCTTCTCTGTAGTCTCTCTTACTATTTCAGGTCCGAGTACCACACTCTCGCCTGATTCAAACCAACATAATGGAGTTCTACACTTACGACCATATAGCGCTTCAAAAGGTGTCATTCCGATACTAGAATGAAAACTGTTGTTGTAAGTGAATTCTATCAACGGAAGATAAGTATCCCACGAACCTCCCTTCTCAAGAACACATGCCCTCAACAAGTCTTCTAACGATTGAATAGTCCTTTCGGTCTGACCGTCTGTCTGAGGATGATAAGCCGAACTCAACCTCAACTTAGAACCTAGAGCCTCTTGCAAACCTTTCCAAAAATCTGATGTGAACCTTGGATCTCTATCCGACACAATACTCAACGGTATACCATGTAGTTTCACAATCACCTTGATATAAATCTCAGCTAACTTCGCAACTGGAAAAGTGATGTTAATAGGAATAAAGTGAGCAGACTTTGTCAACCTATCAACAATCACCCAAACCGCATCGAAACCTCTCACAGTATTTGGTAAACTCGTCACAAAGTCCATAGAAATACTATCCCATTTCCACTCTGGGATATCCAACGGTTGCAACAACCCTGCAGGACGCTGATGCTCCACTTTTGACTTCTGACATACCAAACACGCATACACAAACTGAGCCACATCTCTTTTCAAACCAGACCACCAAAAGATCTTCTTCAAATCCTGATACATCTTATTGGCTCCCGGATGAATACTCAAACTGCTTCTATGACCTTCCTCTAAAATCATCTTCTTCAGCTCGGAATCATCAGGTACACAAATCCGACCACGGAATCTCAAAACACCCTGACCATCCACTCTGAAGTCGCCATCATCACTTTGATTTGCCACCTTAAACAAATCAACAAGTTTCACATCCATTTTCTGTCTCTCGCTAACGGTCGACAGAAAATCATTCGTCACTTTCAACATACCCATCTTCACACTACCAAGCGTCAATTCACATACTAAACTAAGATCACGAAACTGCTCCAAAAGTTCCCACTCCTCCGCCATCATAGCGGACATATGCAAAGATTTCCGACTCAAAGCATCGACAACCACATTAGCTTTACCAGGATGGTAATTCAAGCTAAAGTCATAGTCTTTCAAGAATTCCAACCACCTACGTTGTCTCATGTTCAACTCTTTCTGATCAAATAAGTATTTCAAACTCTTATGATCACTAAAGACCTCGAACCTTGCACCATAGAGATAATGCCTCCAAATCTTTCATACAAAAACAACCGCAGCTAACTCTAAATCATGAGTGGGATAATTCTTCTCATGAATCCTTAACTGCCTCGAAGCGTAATCCACCACCTTACCTTCCTGCATCAAAAAACCACCTAACCCCATATGCGATGCATCACAATACACCACAAACGGTTCCTTAGGATTAGGTAAAACCAAAACCGGAGCTGAAGTCAACCTTCTCTTCAACTCTTCAAAATTCCTTTCACAAACTATGTCCCAAATAAACACCTTACCCTTGCAAGTAAGCTGAGTTAACGGAAGTGCCAACTTCGAAAAGCCTTCTATGAATCTTCGGTAATAACCTGCCAAACCTAAGAAGCTTCTGATCTCAATAACTGATCTCGAAACCTCCCATTGTAGCACCGCATCTACCTTGGATGGATCCACTGCAATCCCGTTACCTGAAATCACATGACCAAGAAAACTCACCTCTGATAACCAGAACTCGCACTTGGATAACTTAGCATACAACTGCTTCTCCTTCAAAACCTGTAGCACAACACGCAAATGCTCTTCATGCTCTTCCGGAGACTTAGAATAAATCAAGATGTCGTCTATGAAGACCACAACAAACTTATCCAACTGATCATGGAATATGCGATTCATATACTCCATAAACACACCAGGTGCATTAGAAACTCCGAACGGAATCACCAAAAACTCATAATGCCCGTACCAAGTCCTAAACGCATTCTTCTGAATATCTTCCTCCTTCACCCGAATCTGATGGTAACCAGATCTTAAATCAATCTTGCTAAACACACTGGCTCCCACCAACTGATCCATCAAGTCGTCAATCCTAGGAAGCGGATACTTATTCTTAATTGTCACCTTGTTCAACTGGTGATAATCAATACACAACCTCATGCTTCCATCCTTCTTCTTTACCAACAAAACTGGAGCTCCCCATGGTGAAACACTAGGCCTCACAAAATGTTTTGCTAGCAACTCTTCCAATTGTTTCTTCAATTCCACTAACTCTGATGTCGACATTCTATATGGCGCCATAGACACAGGCCTTGTACCAGGAACTAGATCTATGAAAAACTCCACTTCTCTTTTTGGCGGCACATTAGAAAAGTCTTCAGGAAACACTTCGGGAAATTCTCGCACTACTGGAAAATCCCCAACTGCAGCTCGACTCTCCACAATCAACGATGCAAACACACCAAACAATTGTGCCCCATCTACTAACAGTCGATTCAACTCCGTGGTAGATAAGACACCAAATTCCGCATCCCTCTCCAGAAATGGAAACCTCACCAACTTATGATAACAATCGATATGGACACGATTTTTCATCCACCAATCCATTCCCAGAACCACGTCTAACTCGTTCATCGACAAACAAATCAAATCAACAGTAAAGTCCTTACCGAAGATTGATACTGGACAATTCTTACAAACTAAGGAAGTAGTCATCGACCCCATTGCTGGTAAATCGATAACCATCTCACCACCCAAATCAGATAGAACAAAACCTAATCTTTTAACACAATCATCGGCTATAAAACAATGCGAAGCACCCGTATCAATAATAGCAATTAAAGAAATGCCATTAATAAAACAAGTACCTATGATCGGTCGATCACCCTTGTCCGTCTGAGTTCCAGCCAACGCAAACACCTTCCCACCAGCTTGAACTTTCTTCTTCTGACATTGACCACTCATATGCCCCTCTTCACCACAATTAAAACACACAACTCCCTTGGACGCACAGTCGGATGACACATGTCCTACCCTTCCACACTTGAAACATTTCTTTGCGTCACTAAAGCAGACATTACTTTTGTGGCCAGGTTTACCACACTTAAAACATACAATCTTAGCAGGAGCATCTCCCCCACTAAACCTTGGTCCATAATTCATCTTTTGCTTACCCTTCCCTCCATCATACAGCTTCCCACGATTCTGCGGACCTTTGTTCCTCTTTTCATTAATCACCTTATGATGAGCATTATTATCCTCATCATAAATCCTACAGCTATCCACCAAATCTGGAAACACCTGAATCTTCTGATACCCTACCGCCTTCTTGATATCAGAACGTAATCCATTCTGGAACTTAATGCACTTAGAAAATTCGGTTCCCTCACCAACAAAGTGCAGGTAGAATTTCACAAGTTCCTTAAACTTTGCCGCATATTCAGACACAGACATGCTGCCTTGAACCAAAGCCAGAAACTCAGTCTCTTTCTTTCCACTGACATCCTCCGGATAATACTTCCTCAGAAACTCCCTCTTGAACACCGTCCAGGAAATCTCTTCACCGGTTGCTTCTAACCTTGCCAAAGTCTCCAGCCACCAATCATCAGCCTCCACAGCTAACTGATGAGTGCCATAACTGACTTTCTGCTCTTCCGTGCAATCCATCACACGAAAGATTCTCTCCATCTCCTTCATCCAAGTCAAGGCTCCCTCGGGGTCATGCGTTCCCTTAAAAACAGGAGGATTCTCCCTCTGGAACGTCGCTAAACTCCGAGACCTTGCATTCTCACCGGTATGCATAGCATCAGCCATAGCTTGCAATGCAGCAGCAATAGCAGCGTCATTACGTCCAGCCATCTCTAAACTTCACAATAACTGATTGCGACTTTACGTGTCTATAAATCTGATAACTGCAAGTGCACAGTCGTGTCGTGTAGTTTTAAAAGATATCGAATCCACAGGGACTATGAATCGACCTACCGTTATCTAAGGTTACTATGTAAAGCTAGGAGTACTAAAATTTCGATTGTTCCTAAGGGAAAGTGATTGTGAGAAAATAAAGAATAATAATAAAAGACAGGTATCAGTATGTATTTCGTTTAACTTGAGGTAATCCGAAGGTCCATTGGCTTTTGCATAATTAAATTAAAAATCTTTACTAATTCAATTGATTAAAAATCCTCGTCTCAAACTTTCGCTCTGTTGATTCAGATTACTATCCTAATCCTAATGTACGCTTTCGCCATCCCATTAGATTTCAGAAGAGCTTTTTGGAAACAATGTAATTAATAAAATGCCTATTTTATGAGGTTGTTATCTATTTAAATCTCCTAATCTCAAACGTTCGCTCTGTTGACTCGGAGCAAGCTAATATCCCTAACGTACGCTTTCGCCGTCCCGCTCGAGTGTAAAAACAATTTTTGAAAATAAATAAGTCCCAATTAGTTTTAATACGCTTTCGCCATCCTTAAAACTAGTGTCCTATGTCTACTATCTGGTTAAAGATCTCAAACTTTCGCTCTATTGATTTTAACCTTTGACCGTCTTAACTCCTCAAACTTTCGCTCTATTGGTTTTAAGACTTACTAATTAATTAGACATACAAACCAAAAACAAGTGATAATTAATAAAACATAATTAAGCCAATTTATTTCGGATCCCTACAGTTAACTTACTTTACATACCGACACCTTTAGTAATTTAGCCAGACATATTAATACGGTTAAACATGCATAAATTGGTTTGGTTCATAATAATAAGCATATTAAATGGTATATAATATATCATGCAAATAAATATAAATAAGGCGGTAAATAAAAACCTGAATTAAATAAATGGTAATTGGATCTTCAAGTACTGAACTTCCACCACAGGTTGGCTGGATTGTTCTTCGGAATTTAAATGGCAGAAAATAAAAACAAGGAAATAAAACGATAAATCTAACGTAAGGCTAGATCTATGAAAAGTTCACAACAATTTCCAGTGTAGAAATCGTTGTGAGAAAATAAACGGTTGAATGAAAGCAGAATAAAGAGAAACGGTTCGCGGTACAATTTCGGCAGCACTTCGTTGGCAGGAAATCGGACTCTTTGAAAGTGAGATAGCAGGTCCTATTTATAGGAGAGGGTCTGCTGTGACGTTGCGTGAAAAGAGGAGCTTTTTGCAGACTGGGCGTGGAGACGTGCGTCTCCGTTTCTTCAGGAGGCAGCTTGACTGACTTGAGACGTGCGTCTCAAGTGGAGAAGATGTAGGAACATGGAGACGTGCGTCTCCCTTTGCTGACGTGGCATAGAGGACGTGGAGACGTGCGTCTCCACTTGCTGGGCAGGTTTGGGCCACGCGCCTTTGGTTCCATGGTGGGCTAAATATCTCTTTTGGGCCTTTTGGGTCCTAATTGCACCCCTCTTTCGCTTCAGCACTCCTTTTTCGTCTTTTAGGCATAAATATTGGTCATTTAAGCTCTATTTTCTTTCCTTTTCGCAAATAGTCGTAATTGAAGTGTAAAACCTGAAACAAAGCAAATACACGCGTAATATCATAATAAATTAACATAATAAATGGAAAATGCTATAAATATCTATGGATTTTAAGCTAAATATACGATATAAAATCGTGTTATCAAATTCCCCCAGACTTGAACCTTTGCTTGTCCTCAAGCAAAATAATAAGATAAAGATAAATAAAACACACTTCCTCCACGTCGCTCGGTCATACTCAGCTACATAGTGTTCTTATTTGAAAATAATGATAATGATCCTAGCAATAGACTTATAGTGGCGACACTAGACAACTCCCAGTATGCATACCAATCCGAATCATGCCATTATAGCTCGACCTTTGACTTGTCATCATGTTTTACCATTTTCATTCGTGTGCAATCACATTAAGCCCATTATCTCGACACGCACATAGCAGAGTAGTCGGTTAGTGACTATGATCCTTCTCATGGAGTTCTGGCACAATATGTGGTATACTCCTTAGCGCTCATTTGAGGATTGTGGGGAATAGGACAATAGTCCTTCCTACCAAGTTCAGTACCAGATGACTTCTGAACCAATCAACAATGAGTTTTTAAATTCTTTGTATTTGAGAATTGTGACCGTTAGGTTAAATGATCTTGTGAGGACCACCTTACTTAGTAGGCACATTTCTTATTATGGTTAAGCACATAATTTTTATTATGAGGATCATACACTTATATTCATCGACTCTCTGCGTAGTTGGTGTCTAAGACGGTGCCGACTGCTAGAATAAACTACTAAAGGTTACTTCAAAAATTAAAGTCGGTGGTTTTGGTATAAAGGGTATTCAAATCGGTTACGCATACTTGGGGATTTTAAAGTGTAGGGACAATAAGGATATTAACTTGAATCAATTTCTATGCGTTTAGTATTTGAGTAGCTTCGTATTTCACGAACGTGTGGGGTTTTGTATTTATCGTTTAGGAGCAAAAATTTTGTTGTGGCTCAAGAAAATGGAAGAAAGGGTAATAACTACGGAATTATACATATAAGACTTAAATTCCATAAATATTCTTTTATTGAATTAGAAAAAACATTACAGGGAAGGGAAATAAACTGAAGGGAAAATAAACTAAAGAAAGTAATGCGACTCCCCCAGACTTAGATGATGCAGTGTCCTCAATGCATGAGAACTACTCCTCAATGTTGCGGTTGCGAGAACTGCTTGCGCCTCTTGTACGAACACGACGACGTCTATCAGTAGGGGAGCCATTCACACGAACGTTAAGATCATGCAATTGTGTAGCAATTTCAGTGTATTGGCTTTCGTTCCTACTAGCATAGTCACGGTGTTCTTGTTGCATCTCTTGAATGAGCCTCAGTGTTTCATTTTGGTTTGTCTGCATAGCTTGAAAAAGTTGGTCTTCTCGTTGAATTGCAGCATACATGGCATCAAGAGTGATAGGCGGAGGGTTGTTTTGAGGAGGTTGGTTGTCATCAGCTTGTCCTTGGTTGAGTTCTTCGTCATTTGCATCCACAGGTTCATTAGGGTGATCAGGTTGGTTATCTTGAGGATTGTCTTCAATAAGCCTCCAACGCTGAACATAACGGATGTTGATTCTTTCAGGGCATGGAAGGATGACATAAGGAATCAGAACTTTATTGACGACCAAGGTGTATCGGCCATCATGGCGTGGTGAAACCAAGTGGGAGTCACGGCAATAGGTGAGGTCAAGTGATTGAGCAGGCATCATGAGATGAGAGAGTGAAAGGAGCTCATCACCAAGACCTAAAGCACAGGCCAAGGAAGTAATAATTCCGCCAAACAAAAAGGGGTTTGTAGCGGGGGCATTGACACAACCTTGGATGTGTTGGAGCATAAACGGTGCGGCATTGATACGAAGATTGTTTAGCGCACAGTAAAGGAAAAATAGTTCATGTTGATTTACCTTATGGTTGTTGGATCTCGCAAAAATAGTATGCCCCAAAACACGTTGAAAATAACGTATAGCGGGGTTTTGAATGTGAGAAGCGTGTAGGGCCCTCCAACCAGTTTGAACTTCGCCAGTGAGGTTAAACCACAGGTCGAAGGCGTGTTGTTCCCATGAACGACCATTGAGTTCTTGAAAGATATTGCGGAGAGCATTCGGTGATGTATTAAAATTCAAGTACGTAGCCACAACTTCTTGATCCAAGGTATAATCACGGTTGAACATCCGAAATTGGATGCTACCGGTTAAGAGTGGTTGATCAGAAGGAGTGTCGTAACTGAAAGAACTCAAGAATTCCAAGACGAGCGGCTCATAAGTAGGTACGAGTTCGGTGCAGAGATGGTGTAGGCTAGATTTAATGAGCAAACGGGTAACACCATCAATGAGGCCTAGAGTTTCTAGACATTCGGTGTTCACAAATTTTGTGGGAACAACCGAACGTTCATAGAAAGCGAGGTATTTGGTTCTTTGAGCATCATTGTCGTCTTCGCGGAATATAATATTGTTAAGGTTAGGGGGTGGTCTCTCAGGACGCACACTACGGATGATTGAACGTGGAGGCATGATGAGTTTTGAAAATGGAAAATAGAGATGATAGTAGAATGGTAGAAAAGAAATGGTATGAAGGTTGTGAAGAATAAGAGTGGTGGTGGTGTGGTTTTATAGTGAGGTTTGAAAATGGTGTGGTTAATGTAGAATTAAAATGGATTAATGGTGGTGTTTGAAGTTTGAATAGAATAGAGAAATGGGAAATGAATAGAGTTTAAGAGGTGAATGATGGAGGATGAATGAGGTTTATGGGGTTTAAATGGAATAAATGAGGGGATGAATGAGGAAGAATGAATTTTGAAATTCAAATTCAAAATTCAAGAGGGAAAGAAAAATGGTCTGCGTGGTCAAATGCAGACTGCTGGCCTTGGGAGACGTGCGTCTCAGGCAGCCAGTCTGCTGGGGCAGAGCATGGAGACGTGCGTCTCCTGTCCCCTGAATGAATTCTGCTGGTCCCACATAGATGGAGACGTGCGTCTCCTGTTGCAGGCAAGTGGGTAACGCATGCAAGTGACCAGACAGTGCTGACAGATACCATAAATTGTCCATCAGTTCAGAACAGTGTCGAATTTTAATACTATTAACAGCAAAGGGTGATAGCCAGGCAAGTATATATAGCAGTCAATAGCAGTGTAATATAACACAGTAGCAGTAATCAAAAGAATTTTGCATTTAATATTAAACCAGTACTGGGTGTTAATAGAAACAGAAAATAAAAGTGCAGAAAAATGAAAATCTAATCTAGGAATAAAAATTGCTAAAACTAGAAATATAATCTAATAGTCTAATACGGTACCATCTAGCCACGTCTATTGTTGTTCACATTAGAATAAATGTGTTTGAAAACTTCGTCGAACTGGGCATTGACGGTGTCGATGAAATCGAAGAAATGCATTTGCAAAGTGTGAAGCTCGTTGCGCACATGTTGTACATCTTGTTGCAGTGCAGTGATTGCTTGCTCGTGCGTGTTCAGATTGGGCATCCTTTGATTTACTGATGCGGTGGACGCAGCGGGTTGTTGTGGCTCGAGTTCGACATCAGTCATGTCAACAGTGTAATCATCAGCAGAATCTTCAGAAGGAGTCTCAGGCTCGTACTCGGGTATAGGCTCGTCTTCTGATAAAGGTTCATACTCAGGAATCGGTTCATCTTCAGGTAAAGGTTCATAGTCAGGAATCGGTTCATCTTCAGGTAAAGGTTCATAGTATCCAGGCGGTGTTTCAGGTTCAGATTCAGATGCAGGCATTTCCTCATCAAAATGTTCATAAGCTTGAGGAGTTTCAGGTGAGGGCTCTCTCTCAGGAATCTGACCATAGTAAAGACAGTTGGCAGGGTTGTGCACACTCGTCCTAGGATTCGGTAAGGTGAACTGATACCAAACTTTGTTATCAATGAGCAATTCAAACCGATGAGGTCCAAGGTTACCGATGATACCTCGATTAAAGCAGAAATTGATGTCCATAGAGGTATGGGTACCATAAGGTGTCAATCTAAGCAAAGGTACTCTCATTCCTATGGCATTAGCAATCATAGTGACAAATCCGCCGATCCTAATGGGTGAAACTTCGTCTTGCGTGATGCGCTCGAAGTTTGTTAGCATGAATGCGATGGCATTGACCGGGCGATTCTGAGAGGAGCAGAACATGATAAATAACTCTTCTCTAGTAACTTCAGTGACATTATCAGGCTTTCCAAAAATGTAGTGAGCAAGGATCTTGTGAAAGTAGCGGAAAGCAGGGTTGTGGATATTCTCGGAGTGAAATTCATTCTCTTCAGGGTTATCATTTCCAGTGATTTTCCCCCAGAATTTTTCCAGCTCCCAGTATGGAAGATTTTCTTCAGCTACTTTGGCGTATGCATCGGGTCCATGAGGTAGTTCTAACATTTTAGCAAAGTCTCCCATGCAAAAATTGAATTCCATTCCAAAGAGTCGAAAAAGGATGACTCCTTTCTTCAGTCCTTGTCCACTGTTTGGAAGATAGGTCAGTGAGCTCAAAAATTCCAAAGTGAGTTTCCGGTAGGTACTAAACTTGCGGAACAAGTGGTAACCGGTCCAACCGATTTGGTTTAGCAGGTGCAAAACGCTTTCTTGGATGCCAAGTCGTATCAGAGTCGGATGGTCAGGGTAGCAAGTCAGATCTATTTGTCTTTCAGCCAGCTTATTGAATCTTGCTTCTTGTCCTCTACCACGGAATACAACTTCCATATTATCAACTCCTTGCATCGTAGTTAGTAGTTAATTGAAAAACCTAGAAGTTGAAAATATTAAGATAGGTTAGAACTAGGCTAGTGTTTTTTTAAAATAAAATAAAAATTAAAAAATAAAATTAGGTAACAAGTTATAATAATAAATATAATTATAAAGGAAATATTTTCTCAAATTAAGATAGTAGTTATAATTATAATAATTATTATAAGATGTATGAAAAAGTAAAAATGATTAAAACTAAGATTAAAAATAGAATAGAGTTTTAAAATAAAAAAGAAAAATAAAAGATTATAAAAATTAAAGTTTAATAAATTAAAATAGAAGAATAAATAAATGTGGGTTGTCTCCCACCAAGCGCTTTGTTTTATGTCGTAAGCTCGACGATTTTAAAATAGAAAATTATTTCGAATGAGCGGGCAGCTCGTCAAGTTTAAAAACTTTGATGTTTTCATCGTGTTCGAGATGATGGTAATACTTTAGACGTTGCCCATTTACGACAAAAGGTTTTACGGTTTCTCCTTTGATTTCTATCGCTCCACTCGGATATATGTTAGTTATTTCGAAAGGGCCAGACCATCTAGATCGTAACTTACCAGGAAATAATTTTAGTCTAGAATTAAATAAGAGTACTTTATCGCCTATGCTAAAATTTTTCCTAGATATACGCTTGTCGTGCCATTTTTTCGTTCGTTCTTTATAGATTTTGGCGTTTTCGTAAGCGTCTTGTCTAAGTTCTTCTAATTCGTTTATGTCAAGAAGTCGTTTCTCACCAGCGGCAGTGTAGTTTAGGTTTAAGTTCTTAATGGCCCAATAGGCTTTATGTTCTAACTCTACCGGTAGGTGGCATGATTTTCCATAAACGAGTTTGAAAGGGGTAGTTCCTATTGGAGTTTTGAAAGCTGTTCTATAAGCCCATAAAGCTTCGTTTAGCTTGGTTGACCAATCTTTCCTAGATATAGCAACAGTTTTCTCCAATATTTGTTTTATTTCGCGGTTAGATACTTCTACTTGTCCGCTTGTTTGTGGATGGTATGGTGTAGCTATTCGATGATTTACTCCATATTTTCGAAGGAGTTTCTCGAGTATTCTTGAAATGAAATGAGAACCACCATCGCTAATTACCAATCTTGGCACACCGAACCTAGGAAAGATGACGTTTTTAAATAGTTTAGTGACTACTCGTGTATCGTTTGTAGGAGAGGCGATAGCCTCTATCCATTTTGAAACATAGTCGACGGCTACGAGTATATATTGATTTCCAAACGATGATGGAAATGGACCCATAAAGTCTATCCCCCAGACGTCAAATATTTCTACTTCAAGAATGCCTTTCTGAGGCATTTCATCACGTCTCGAAATATTTCCGGTTCGTTGGCATCTATCACAGTTTATTACAGCAAAGTAAACGTCTTTCCACAGGTTAGGCCAGAAAATTCCAGATTGAAGGATTTTGGCGCAGGTTCTAGATGTGCTATGGTGTCCTCCACACGGTGCAGAATGGCAGTGTGTAATTATGCTTCCTATTTCTTCTTCGGGTACACAACGTCTAAAGATTCCATCGGGGCATCTTTTGAACAAGAGTGGGTCGTCCCAATAGTAATGTTTTAGGTCGTGGAAGAATTTCTTCTTCTGTTGATAACTTAGATCAGGAGGAAGCACACCAGCAGCTAGGTAGTTTACGAAATCTGCATACCAAGGTGTGTTAGATCGGGCTAAAGCTATTTCAGCTAATATGTTGGTTTTAGCGTTTGGATGGTATGGTTCAAATTCATTTGCTTCTAATTGAGCGATGAGTCTTTCATAAGGGAAATCGTCATCAATTGGTACTTCTTCGGGTTTTAGATTTTCCAATCGAGAGAGGTGATCTGCTACGACGTTTTCAGTGCCCTTTTTATCTTTAATTTCCAGGTCGAACTCTTGTAGTAACAAGATCCATCTCAAAAGTCTTGGTTTGGCGTCCTTTTTAGTTAGGAGGTACCTAATGGCGGCGTGATCAGTGTATATGATTATTTTGGCTCCTACCAGGTAAGAACGGAACTTGTCTAATGCGAATACGACAGCTAATAATTCTTTTTCGGTCGTGGCATAATTCATTTGAGCTTCGTCTAGGGTTCTACTTGCATAGTAAATGACATGTAGTTTCTTATCTTTCCTTTGCCCTAGAACGGCTCCTACAGCATAATCACTCGCGTCGCACATGATTTCGAAAGGTTCATTCCAGTCGGGAGGTTGCATAATTGGTGCAGAGATTAATGCTTGTTTAAGTGTATGAAATGCTTCAGTGCATTTATCGGTAAAGATGAATTCGGCGTCTTTCATTAATAGTTCGGTTAACGGTTTTGTAATTTTAGAGAAATCCTTAATGAAACGTCGGTAAAAACCAGCGTGTCCTAGAAAACTTCTTATTTCTCTAACGGTTTTGGGAGGTTGAAGGTTTTCGATAATTTCAATTTTGGCTTTATCAACTTCGATCCCTCTATCAGATACGATGTGTCCCAGTACAATTCCTTGTCGAACCATGAAATGGCATTTTTCCCAATTAAGGACTAGGTTTACGCTTACGCATCGTTTAAGTACCAGCTCAAGGTTCGCTAAACATGCTTCAAAACTTCCTCCACAGTGTTATACCCCAAAATTTGCCCACATATTTTCCAAGAAAACTCCAATCTGAAAATTAAGGGTCTCATATAATCATGGATTTTTATTTCAACAAATATCCTGACATATGAAATACTTAGTTTTTAGAATTTTTCTTATACAGTAATTTGGCTTGCAGTTAAATTTATTCTTACGCAAACACCAAATACTGTTTATTACTTCACACATGCTATTTATTTATTTACAGATAAATAGTACTGACACAATTGGTACAGAGTTAAATCTTTTTGCAGGCGCAGAATCAGGAAACTCAGACTGTACTGGTAACAAGTAGATTATTATTATCTTTTGTTTCCCACTAATTTTTGTACTATATTCCATTATTTGCAAAAATCTTTTCAAATCTCTTTTTCAAAAATCAAATCTCTCCTTTTTCCAACACTATCATACACTTTCTTTCAAATCTTACTTCCACTCAAATTTTCCTTTTGTACGGAATCACATCATTCCCCAATGTCTCTTTCCTTCTTTCCATTCTATAAATACCTCTCATTTTCTTTCATAAAATCTCACATCAAATTCCAACTCATCTTTCAAATTCCTATCTCATATCTATTTTTTCTTCTTCCCTGACAAGAATGGCAAAGTGGATAGAGACACTGTTTCTTACAGTCATCACCATTGCTACGGTGATCATGACTTTCTTCTGCCTGCATAGTCCTGAAGAGTGTGGACCTGCAATGGTTGCACTCCCAATCATCTACATGTTATTGTTCATAGCATGGGTCATTAATCGTCATTCTTAAAATTTGCAGTATTTCTTATTTCTTAAATGTACCGTTTATTCGTCGTACTGTTCAATATAGTATGTAATATTTGTACTGTCAGTATTAAATGTTGTACTATTTGTCATAATATTGCTTAATTACTAAGATAATATTTTGTGTGTTTTCTGCCAGTCAAATATTCCTATTTCTGTGCATTAAATGATTTTCAGGGTTATTATCGGTAATTTTGCCCGCATACCGTAAATATTAGTTATTTATTATGTCTGTGTTTTTAACAAGTCATGTAAATAAACTTTCATTTTTCACATAAAACAAAAACAAAAAACAACAAAAAAAAAGAAAATTAACTTTGACTGTTGATTTTTTCACTCTAACTGCTACATCAATACCTGGACAGTCAGTCGACAGCCAAACTGCTGGCGGTACAATTCTCAGTGTTTTGTACCATCAATCAAATCAATCTTTCACAATTCAAAATTCCAAGATTTTTGTTCTAGAAGTCTTCTGAATATCACGCGATTAGCAGAGACTCAACACTGCGCAAAAATCAGGTACGCTTAACTGTCTCCTACATAAACAGTCCCTGACTAGGGTTTTTCTTGTTTTTACAGGAGCAACAAGTTTTTGAGAGCTCAAATGGATTTCATACACATCCATATATCTCAAAGTACCATCATACAAATTTTCAAACTTCAATTCACTCAGACGCACCGTCAGCAGCTCAAACAGTCAACAGACGACCCGTTTGACCAAAAAAGTCAACAGACAGTCAAAAATGAAATTTTTTGTCAAAGTCCATATTTTGTCAAAGGATTCATCATTTGATCATTGGATGATCATAATTCATCAAGGAAAGATCAAAAATCAACAAAACCCTAAGATTCAAAATTAGGGTTTTTGCCTGAAAAGTCAACTCAACTTTGACTGATCATAACTCTCTCATCCTTCATCCAAAAAATTCAAACCAAAGCTTGTTTTGAAGGAAATTCAATTATCTTTCAAATGCCATTGATCCCATGGTCATTGGATTCACCATTTGAAAAATATGATCAAAGACATTACAGGTCATTTTCAAAGCCAACAAAAAGACACTTTTTTCAAAAGGACACACAAGGAGCTTCAAAAATCATTTTGACATGAGACCAAAGGCATTGGTTAGAGGACTCTTTGAGGTTTCCAAAAAGTGCAAGATCTCCTTCATATGACAAAAATTGAAGGATTTACACCTTGTTGAAGTTGGCTAAATTTTGGGGAAATACATGAAATCAACATTGATTAAAATGGCATTTTTTCCAAATGGGGCCAAGTTTTCAGCATTCAAACATCATTTCCATGATGATATGGGCCTCCCACGACCAAGACTAAGCCCATACCTTTTTTTATCCATTTTTGCATGATTTTATCTTATTTTAAGATTAAAATTAAAAGGAAAATGCATGGATAAATGGTAGCTTACAATTCAAGCATGACTCATCAAAGAATCTCCATTTTTCTGCAGCCAAATGAAGTACAAGGCAAGTGCATTGAAGGAGAGCAAGACTTGGTCAAGTTTTCAAAGATTTTTAATATTTAAAAATCAAACTTTCAACAAAGCAATCAATGCTCTTAGCTTCACTTCCAAGCAGCCCTTGGCCTATAAAAGAAGTAGAATATTTCAGCAACAAGAGGAGGGCCAACACACACGAAAATAGCCAAGGCATAGTCAAGAAAACTCACCAAAATTCTCTCAAAATTCCATAACTTTGTAATTTTCAATTTTCATATTTCCAATCAATATCAATACAAACAAACACTTCCAATTATCTTCTAAAATAATATAGAGCAAGAATAAACTCTTTGTGTGGTCCCATGAGAGTCGTAACATATGTATGGTGTTTTTCATGAACATACACATATAACTTTCGTTTTCCTATGCATGCTTGATTAAAATAAAAACTAACCACTTGCATGGACTCATGGCATGATATAGAGTAGGTTTGAGTGATCACATGCAAGCTTTAACGTGGTTTTGAAGCTCCACCATTTTTGAGCTTCAAACATGTGAAGCTTTCGTTCTCCATGATACAAGCTTCAAATGGAAAAACTAACGACGCTATCATGTTCAGAAGGGTCCAATTAGGTGATCTGGGTGGCCTTTGTTTTTTTTTATTTTCATTTTGTAGGTCGTTCAAAAGCATGGAAAAATAAAGAAAAATCCGCAGGAAAATTCGCAGGTAAATCTGCAGCAAAATCCGCAGGTAATATGAAGAAGAAGATGAATAGTAAGGTGGAATCTTTGACCAGCATGCGTGGCAGATTTACTCCCTCTCATTCGTTGGTCAACTGCACGTGGGTCCCACGTTGGACTCTCCAAATCAGCATTGTAGCGGCCAAAAATATTCGAGCGTTTGCACATTCGAAATACAGAGTCGCCACCAAATTTTATTTATCCCAAAAGGGAAGGGAAAATAATGATAAAACCCACAAAGAAGGAAAAAGGGGTAAAATAAATATGATAACCAGATTAGGGTTCGGGAGTCGGTTAAATAAGGGGAATGTATTAGCACCCCTCACCTCCATCGTACTCGATGGGACCCATTTAGTTATTCTTGTGATTAATTGTTAGCTTATCATCTACTTGCATTCTTTATTAGGTTGGAAAGAGACAAAACTATGTTTTTTATTATTGTGCTCGCCAAGACATTTGTATCTTGTGCCTACGTATTCCCTAGTGCAATGGGAAAGTCAGAGCAATCGTAGTTCGGGAAAAAAGAACTACAAATTTGTTGGTAGATTTTACGGGTCTAATCGCACTTGGGCGAGATTTGCACTTGGGCAAAGAAAGATGAGTTTGAAATTGAAATTGTTTTATGAAAAAGTGGAATTCAAGTATTTAAACAATGGCTTAACGGCCATCGCCTAAAACACTTGAAAGAACATTTATTAAATTGAACTTGATAAGGTTTTTAATGGGATACAAGCATTTAAACAAAGGCTTAACGGTCATCGCCTAAATGCTTGAAAGAGCAACTTGTACAAGTACGTACAAACCCCTCTTGGGTGGTGAAAGAGATTAAAACGACTCGAGTTTTGAGAAGTCCATAATAGGATACTAGCATTCAAACAAAGGCTTAACGGCCATCGCCTAAATGCTTTAGAACAAATTGTACAAGTACGTACAACCCCTTCTAATTTCATCGATTGTGGACTCAACTCAATTCGATTGTGAAAGCGTTTTGATTGGAAAAGGAACTTGGTATTGACCAAGATTTGTTATGAAAAGATTCGCACTTGGACGAGGAAAAGAAAGATTTTATGAGTTGAAATTGTTTAATTTTAATATTTGTTGAAAGATAAGACAAATCGATTTTTTTAGGGTTTTTTAATGGAATCTAAGCATTCAAACAAAAGCTTAACGGCCATCGCCTAAATGCTTTAGAGCAACTTGTACAAGTACGTACAAACCCCTCTTGATTCATCCATTATAAACCAAATTCAATTTATCAATAGCGTTTTGTAGAAAAAGATGAGACAAATCGAATTTTAAGGATCTTTAATGGAATCTAAGCATTCAAACAAAAGCTTAACGGCCATCGCCTAAATGCTTTAGAGCAACTTGTACAAGTACGTACAAACCCCTCTTGATCCATTAAAAACCAAATTCAATTCGATTATTAAAGGTATTTTGAAGTTTTTGATTATGAAAAAGATTTGGAAAAAAGTACTTGGTGTTGACCAAGATTTATTATGAAATTGTTTGAAGTGTGAGCTCTCATGAATTAAAAGGAAAATCTTTTTGTTATTTTTAGATATTTTGAAAGAAATCCTAAACATACATCTAAATATGCAAAATATTTTTGGTATTTTTTTGTGAAAATATTCTAATAGAAATGTTTAGGTTTTAATTATTTTTAATGTTATATAAAAAAAATTGATATATATAAAAACTAAGAACTTTCTCAAGTTACATTTATTAGAAACTATAAATATATGATAAATAAAAAAAAAGTCACAAACTTAGAAATCCATGATATAATGGTTATATGGCACCTTGATTTAATTATTAACCAAAACTTAAAAAGAACAATAAGTGCATGAAACAATCTTTCTGTGTCTTTCTTTCCATCATAAAACTCACAAAATGATATACAGGGAAAACACAGGGACCTCACGCCTCTCTCTACTCTCATATCATTTTCAAAACAAAGGCAAGCATGTACTCTCGTATCATTTTAAAAACAAAGGCAAGCATGTAGTGTAAACCAAAGAAACAAAAACTCTTTTACTCTCTCTCTCTCTCTTTTGAATGGATAACAACAACAATATCATGCTCTCACTCTCAAGAACATCAACAACAAAACAGTATTATGTCACCACTTTCAAGAACATCACAAAACAATATCATACTATCACTCGCAAGAATAACAACAACAAAACAGTATCAAAATTTCAAGTAAAAAATCTAGAAAAAAAAATGTGATATACCGATGGTGGAATGGTGTAGTGTGATGTTGTTGCGTTAGTTGTAGCTGTTGTTGTTGTTGAAGTGGCAGTCGGAAATGTCGAAGTAGCGGCGGTTGACTTGATGAGAAGATGGTTAAAAGAATAGCCAGAGAGATGGATCTTGAGATGGTTTCACGGTTCTTGTTGAATCGGGTTCGGATACGTTGTGGTGGTGCTGGATTCGCAACTTGAAGAGTGTGAACAAGGTGAGTGTTTGGTTATGGTGTTGGATGTTTGGTTAGAAGATTTATGGTGGATGGTAACATGGTGAGAAGTGAAAACAAGTAGCAGTAGTGGGTGGGTGTTTTTAACGGGATGCAATGTGTTTCGGTATTAAAAATGCAGAGAGGATTTGTGTGTTACTACATGAAGACGAAGGTTGGGGTAAGGTGTTAATGGAAGAGAGTAGTTTTAACAGTGGATGAAGGAGTTTGTATGATTTTGTGAGAGAGTTACAGGAGTAAAACAATGGTGGAATGGTTGTGAGCAATTTCTGAAAATGAGAGAGAGGACATGAAAAGGTGGCTGCGCTACCGATTGGCTGTTTCCTCCCTTCTTTCTGTTGCTGTGAATTGATTTTATAGATGGGATGAGATAGTTTTTTGGGGGGAAAATGTTTGGTAAGTTTGAACAATTGTGTATTCTGATTTTGTTACTTTTTTGGTGCAGGAAATTGTGTGGCTATTTTGGTGAAATATTTGGACTGTTAGCAGCAAATTGGAGCAGCAATAGCAGGTTGGGTGGAGCAGATAGCAGCAGAGTGCAGCAGGCATGGCATGAGATAAACAGGTTGTCTGGCGTGGGAAGTTTTGGTGAAGAGGGAAACAACATCTTTTTTTGTTCTTTTGTGTATGTAATGGGCCTAGTGTATTTTTTTATGAATGGGCCTCATAAAAGAATGCTGTAAAAAGGAAATTTACTAATGTTCTATATAAAAAAAGAGTATTACACTTAGTTAATATGATTTTCTTTTTAATTCTAAACTTAAATTGAAAATAATAATTAAATAATAATTTAATCGTTAATTCAATCTAAAAATAGAATCTTAAAGAAAAAAAAGCAAGTTAATTTATTAAAAAAAGAAATAAAATATGTCATGATAGAATTGAATTCAAGATGCAAAAGTTGAACTCAATACGCGAAAATAAAATAAATTGTTAATTGAAATGATGACAAATTAATTGTGAATTCCATACTAATAATAAAATATAAAAAAAAAGACGCAACGCGCGAAGTCGAAACTTAATATGGATGCAGATGAATTGATCAATGCTAATATGAATGAATCAGATGGAAAAACTTAGGTCAAAATTTAGGGTGCGACAGATGCCCCTATTTAATTATCTTCAGCCAGATAGCTCGAACGACTTTGGTCTTCGGGATATCAAAGGCGAAAGGTAATTAAATACTAAGTGACCTGAATTTTGACCCTTGATGCGATGAAACGTCATGAATGCATGGACACATGAATTCTTGTTGGGGATATGGAAATGGAGAGTGATCTTTGTGGGGATTGATAAAATGATTGTGTGAAGGATTTCTATTCAGAAGACTTGCTGGGGAAAGACAATGGTGCCAAAAAATTGTTCTCAACCAATGAGTTGAGTTCGGTTAACGAAGGTTGATTCTCAACCAGTGGATTGAGCCTAAACAAAAGAGACATCTGACATCAACCGGTGAATCGATACAATATCAACTAGTGAGTTGATTCCAACAAAGAAATTATCATCAGCCAGTGGACGGGTGAAAAGTAGACGCGTTATCCTCAACCGGTGGATTGAGTTTGAGATAAATAGGAAAAGCCATTATCAACCAGTGGATTGGTGAAGGTAAGCCAACTAGTGAATTGATTTCAAAAGACAAGATAGAACTAACATCAACGAATGGATTGATGAAAGGTGACACGATGTCCTCAATCAGTGGATTGAGTTTGAACAATTAAGAAAGAAGAAACACATCAGCCAGTGGATTGATGGAAGTAAACAAGACATGACTAACATTAACCAGTGGATTAATGAAGGTGAAACAAATTTGTTGTCAACTAGTGAGTAGACTCTATTAACCAGCGGATTGACAAAGAAAAACTGCTTTCAACCAGTGGGTTGACAAAACAAGTGAGGTTCAATCAGTGGATTGACACGAAAAATGATTAATTTCTACCTGTGGGTCGACAAAACAAGTGATATTCATTCAGTGGATTGATACAAAAAAGGACAAACCTCAACCAGTGGGCTGACAAAACAAGTGATCTTCAATCTGTGGATTGACACAAAAAAGATAAACTTCAACCAGTGGGTTGACAAAACAAGTGATAGTCAATCAGTGGATCGACGCGGAAAAGACAAACTTCAACCAGTGGGTTGACAAAATGAGTGATAGTCAATCAGTGGATTGACACGAAAAAAGACAAACTTCAACCAGTGGGTTGACAAAATGAGTGATAGTCAATCAGTGGATTGACACGAAAAAGATAAATTCCAACCAGTGGGTTGACAAAAATAAGTGATATTCAATCAGTGGATTGACACGAAAAAGATAAACTTCAACCAGTGGGTTGACAAAACAAGTAATATTCAATCAGTGGATTGACACGAAAAAGATAAACTTCAACCAGTGGGTTGAAAAAACAAGTGATGGTCAATCAGTGGATTGACACGGAAAAAGATAAACTTCAACCAGTGGGTTGACAAAATGAGTGATAATCAATCAGTGGATTGACATGAAAGGGATAAACTCCAACCAGTGGGTTGAAAAAAAAAGTGATATTCAATCAGTGGATTGACATGGGAAAAGATAAACTTCAACCAGTGGGTTGACAAAACAAGTGATGGTCAATCAGTGGATTGACACGGAAAAAGATAAACTTCAACCAGTGGGTTGACAAAATGAGTGATAATCAATCAGTGGATTGGCATGAAAAGGATAAACTCCAACCAGTGGGTTGAAAAAAAAGTGATATTCAATCAGTGGATTGACATGGGAAAAGATAAACTTCAACCAGTGGGTTGACAAAACAAGATAATAACTTTCAACCGGTGGGCTGACAATAATTGAAAATTGCGATCAATGATTAAATTCAACTAGTGATCTGACAAAAACGAACAAAACGGTTCTCAACCACTAGGCTGATTCAAAAGACCAGAAGGTAAATGATTAATTTCAACCAGTGGGTTGGAAAAGGTTAACAAGCATGTTCTCAACCAGTGGGTTGACAAGAAAATAATGATTGCAGTGACATCGTTGAGGATTATGAATCCATGCAAGCTTTTTGCTTATGTATGAGACATCTTTGTTTTTTTCTTTTGTGAAAATTGATGCACGTGTAATGATGTATGATGATTGATCAATCCAAGTAACGAATTTACTAGATGTGTGCCAATGGGCAATGAATTTTTCGGGTATCCATGGTAGACTAGGCTTGGTTTTCAATGGAAAAGGCCGAGCAGGATTGAATTTTTTATTTGTAAATGTTGTGGGATGATGCCCCATGAATGATATGCATGATTTATGAATGCATGCAATGAATGAAATTTATGGTTGGAATATTTTGACATGTGCCCCAGTGGAGGGTCATGATTTTTGTGAAGTTGAAAAGGTCCCTTGGTAGGAGGTTGGTGCAAGCATAATTTCCGACACCAATTTTGAGCTTGAGGATTGCTTGATATGACAAAGTATGCTTGGATTGCTTGAAGGAAAGGTCTTGGCCTTGATTTGCCCCAGAACGCTGAGTCTATGAAGAAATTTGCTTCAATAAAGTTTGGATTCAAACCGATTTTCCTGAGATGACATGCCCCAGTATTTGGGAACTTTGAAATGCCCCTGAATGACGAACTTCTGAAGTGATGTGACCTTGATGGTTCCACTTTAGGCTCTTCAAACGATTTCCATTTTTGGAACTTCCTTGATGGAAAGTGATGATTTACAGATGAAACTATTCAATTCAAAATAGTAATTTTAATGCGACGTGCATGCAAGTTTTGAAAACAAATCATTTATTGAAATGAAACTGTGGTATAGAAGTTTGAAATTCAAGATGTGAAAGATGATGTGATAGCGTGGTATCAAAACAAAATGATTTAGCAAACATTTAGGAGTCAGGTTAACGCAACCTTGCTTTAGTATGCTTTCAAAAGAAACCTCGGTTCAATTAGGACTTTTGAAGGTTGTAACGTGGTCAGGCTCACGGTTTAAGAAACAAAGGATATAAGCTCAAATTTTGATTTTAACCCACCCATTCTTCATGATATACTCCAGTCCTAAGTTCAGTTAACTTCTTTAAGTATTCGACTTCCAAGAGGGTTTGCAGATGATGTTTGAGAACCAATGATTTCTAAGATGGCAATCACTTTATTCTTCTTTGAAAGTCACACAAGTTTGTTCTTGCTTTTCTTTTGACTTATGATGTTTTGATCTTTTTTTTTTTATTTTGACTTTTGTATCCCTAATTTTTTTGCCTAAGTCTCCTTTTTAGGTTTTGACTTAGCAGGCTTTTCTTTGATAGTTTTTTGTTTGAACAACTCGTGTGACATTTGTTCAATGATTAGAGAGAAGTATGACTGCCAGATTGATGTTCCAAAGGAAACAACTGTTGTAAGCTTTGAATGTTCACTATTACTTCGACATTGTGTACGAAGAAAGGATGCGGTTGAACCTTTGGTCGGAAATGGTTCCCATGAAATGATTCTCTTGGAAATCTTATGAATTAAACACTTTAGCTGGACAACTACCCTGCCCCAGGTTTTGATTAAGGGTTTAAATTTCGTGAAAAAAGAAAACACCTACTTCTAAGGCTCAAAGGGGTTGACTAGGGATTATCTTCCTTATATCTCCAGTGTATGGGGATTTGAAAGAATGCCTGTACATCATCAACAAAGTTTTATTTGAAAGCACACTGATGCAAATTGGATATTCATTTTTCATCATTCTCCCTCCAATATTTGCTTAAACAAAAGTATAATGAAGAAAAGGAAATGGGAGAAACATAAACATATTTTTTTCATATTTTTTTTTAAAAAACAAAATAAAATAAAGGAAAAAAAGAGTGAATACGAATGGACTGATTCAAAACTTGCATGCTCATTTCATTAATATTACCATTAAAATTAACAATGTTCAGAAGCAAGTAAACACTTAACAAACAAGTGAAAAAGCGTAAATGCAAAAATGATAAAAAGTGGCTCAATGATCTGCTTTGATCCATTGGCTTTAGGAATGTTCTTGGTGTCTCAGCACTGGTCATGGCATATGACCAACATCCTTGAAACAGAGTATCTTTTTGTCAACCAGATCTTGAACTTTTTCCTTAAGGATATTGCAATCTTCAATGGAGTGACCTGATATCCCACTATGAAAATCACACTTGGCGTTTGGATTGTATTCCTTAGGAAATGGAAACTTTGCAAGTCGGGTTGGTCTGGGAGCTATTGCTTTCTTCTCAACTAGATATGGCCATAGCTGAGCGTAGGTCATTGGAATTGGGTCAATGCGACGATCCTCCTTCTGCTGGTTCCTTTGAGGTATATTCTGATTCCGTTGACGATTCTGATTCTGAGGAGCATTCTGTGAAGAATTATGAGGAGAAGCTGCCCACGGCTGTTGGTATGGTTGCTTGAATTGTGCGGCTGTAACATATGGATACTGATTGTATGGTATGAATGGTGTTTGCTGATAAGCTAAGGGTTGGTAGGAATGTGAGTTTTGAGTCTCTCCACCATCAATTGCGAAAGCAATAGTTTTATCTTCCCATTTCTTCTGAAAGTTGTTTCCATATTTCTTGGTTTCAGTCGACGATCCATATTCCATAGTCAATCGTCCTTCTCGTACACCTTCTTCTAGTCGCATTCCCATATTCACCATTTCAGTGAAGTCGGTCGGAGCGCTTGCAACCATCCTCTCATAGTAAAATGAGCTTAGAGTCTTTAAAAACATTTTGGTCATCTCTTTTTCTTCCATAGGAGGAGAGATTTGGGCGGCAACCTCACGCCATCTTTGTGCATACTCTTTGAAAGACTCTTTCTCTTTCTGTGCCATGGCTCGGAGTTGGTCTCTATCAG
The DNA here is from genome assembly GCF_029867415.1 of Vicia villosa. Taxonomy (NCBI): domain Eukaryota; kingdom Viridiplantae; phylum Streptophyta; class Magnoliopsida; order Fabales; family Fabaceae; genus Vicia; species Vicia villosa. The sequence continues at coordinate 83,422 of NW_026706131.1, forward strand.
GAGCCATGTCAACATTATACTTGTATTGTCGAATGAACGCTTCCACAAGGTCATCAAAAGAACTGATATGAGTACTATCCAATCCCATGTACCATTTCAAAGCAGCACCAGTTAGACTGTCTTGAAAATAGTGGATCAATAACTTATCATCATCAGTATGAGTGGCCATCTTTCTACAGTACATGGTCAAATGGCTCTGAGGACACGAATTCCCTTTATACTTTTCAAAATCAGGCACTTTAAACTTGGCAGGTATTTTCACATTTGGCACAAGACACATATCATAAGCATTCTTTCCAAATGAACTCTTCCCTTTGAGGGCTTTAATCTCCTTTCGCATCTCTTGGAATTGGTCTTGGAAATCATCATAAGCTTCATTTCTTTCATTAGGCTCAACTTGGTAAATGGGTTCCCCAGCTTGTGGCACGGTATGTACCAGAGGTGGAGTCGTAGTCATTACAGGAGTAACTTTAGTAGTTCCAGTAACAGGATGGTATCCCTCTGGCACAAAGTTGTAAGACATGCCCCCAGGGTAGCCATTAGGCATCTGATAGTGAGAGAGACCAGTGGTAGGAGCCACAGAAACAGTAGCAGTAGAAACTTCACAAATCGTAGTAGTCTGGACCTCAATTTGTGTTTGAGTGGCGTGAGGAGATGGAGGAGGTGATGGTTGATTCCGAGCAGCCACTAAGCTTTCCACCAAAGCAGTTAATTTTTCTACCCCGACACGGAGAGTAGTTACTTCATCACGGAATTCATGATTCTCTTGTTCAAGATCTTCCATCTTTCTGTCGAGTAACACTTCTCGTCTGATAAGGATGTCTGGAAATTAGCTTGCCTTATTACTGTTGGGTAAAGAAAGGTATGAGCAATGGATTCTGGGAATGAGAATGCAAATGAATGCAGATGCACGATGATAATTTATGCAAAAATGAATGCCATGTCATATCATGTATTATTCACAAATAATGGATTTTCAATCAACTGGATATAGAATGATTCAAATTACTTGACACAGAGTCTAAGGTTTTTATGTGGGAAAGGTTCTAGACACGGTTCTCAGAGTTACAAACTCCTTTTGAAAACTCAGTCATCTAGTAAATAACTTACCATCCAACTGCGTTTTCAAATGAAGCCTATTCTGAGTGTAGTTTTCGCACTTATCCACGGTAATAGTTACGTTACGCAAATTGGGTGCGAAACCACCATTTCCTAAAAGTCACGGTTTTAGGGTTTTTCTAAAGGTCCCTAGAGTCGGCGGTCCGAATTGGAAACATCATAGCCCAAGTAAATAACTTACTTAGTCACAGACATCTCCTCAAAGGACCTACTCCAAGCGGGGTTTTAGTACCTCCCACTTGACACTACGTCAAGCAAGCTTAATACTAGACCACCATCTTATCTTACGTGTCACTCGAGCTCGGGTGTAGAGCTTTTTCTCACATGCGCCAATAATCAAGAGATTCCAACCACAATAATAAGAAATCAAACAAAGATATAATAAAGACAATAAAGAAGCAAATAAATAAAGCTAATAAATATCACAATAAAAACTAAATTAGGGTTGACTCTCTTTAGGGATAAGTCCCCAGCAGAGTCACCAGCTGTAGCGGCCAAAAATATTCGAGCGTTTGCACATTCGAAATACAGAGTCGCCACCAAATTTTATTTATCCCAAAAGGGAAGGGAAAATAATGATAAAACCCACAAAGAAGGAAAAAGGGGTAAAATAAATATGATAACCAGATTAGGGTTCGGGAGTCGGTTAAGTAAGGGGAAGGTATTAGCACCCCTCACCTCCATCGTACTCGATGGGACCCATTTAGTTATTCTTGTGATTAATTGTTAGCTTATCATCTACTTGCATTCTTTATTAGGTTGGAAAGAGACAAAACTATGTTTTTTATTATTGTGCTCGCCAAGACATTTGTATCTTGTGCCTACGTATTCCCTAGTGCAATGGGAAAGTCAGAGCAATCGTAGTTCGGGAAAAAAGAACTACAAATCTGTTGGTAGATTTTACGGGTCTAATCGCACTTGGGCGAGATTTGCACTTGGGCAAAGAAAGATGAGTTTGAAATTGAAATTGTTTTATGAAAAAGTGGAATTCAAGTATTTAAACAATGGCTTAACGGCCATCGCCTAAAACACTTGAAAGAACATTTATTAAATTGAACTTGATAAGGTTTTTAATGGGATACAAGCATTTAAACAAAGGCTTAACGGTCATCGCCTAAATGCTTGAAAGAGCAACTTGTACAAGTACGTACAAACCCCTCTTGGGTGGTGAAAGAGATTAAAACGACTCGAGTTTTGAGAAGTCCATAATAGGATACTAGCATTCAAACAAAGGCTTAACGGCCATCGCCTAAATGCTTTAGAACAAATTGTACAAGTACGTACAACCCCTTCTAATTTCATCGATTGTGGACTCAACTCAATTCGATTGTGAAAGCGTTTTGATTGGAAAAGGAACTTGGTATTGACCAAGATTTGTTATGAAAAGATTCGCACTTGGACGAGGAAAAGAAAGATTTTATGAGTTGAAATTGTTTAATTTTAATATTTGTTGAAAGATAAGACAAATCGATTTTTTTAGGGTTTTTTAATGGAATCTAAGCATTCAAACAAAAGCTTAACGGCCATCGCCTAAATGCTTTAGAGCAACTTGTACAAGTACGTACAAACCCCTCTTGATTCATCCATTATAAACCAAATTCAATTTATCAATAGCGTTTTGTAGAAAAAGATGAGACAAATCGAATTTTAAGGATCTTTAATGGAATCTAAGCATTCAAACAAAAGCTTAACGGCCATCGCCTAAATGCTTTAGAGCAACTTGTACAAGTACGTACAAACCCCTCTTGATCCATTAAAAACCAAATTCAATTCGATTATTGAAGGTATTTTGAAGTTTTTGATTATGAAAAAGATTTGGAAAAAAGTACTTGGTGTTGACCAAGATTTATTATGAAATTGTTTGAAGTGTGAGCTCTCATGAATTAAAAGGAAAATCTTTTTGTTATTTTTAGATATTTTGAAAGAAATCCTAAACATACATCTAAATATGCAAAATATTTTTGGTATTTTTTTGTGAAAATATTCTAATAGAAATGTTTAGGTTTTAATTATTTTTAATGTTATATAAAATAAATTGATATATATAAAAACTAAGAACTTTCTCAAGTTACATTTATTAGAAACTATAAATATATGATAAATAAAAAAAAAGTCACAAACTTAGAAATCCATGATATAATGGTTATATGGCACCTTGATTTAATTATTAACCAAAACTTAAAAAGAACAATAAGTGCATGAAACAATCTTTCTGTGTCTTTCTTTCCATCATAAAACTCACAAAATGATATACAGGGAAAACACAGGGACCTCACGCCTCTCTCTACTCTCATATCATTTTCAAAACAAAGGCAAGCATGTACTCTCGTATCATTTTAAAAACAAAGGCAAGCATGTAGTGTAAACCAAAGAAACAAAAACTCTTTTACTCTCTCTCTCTCTCTTTTGAATGGATAACAACAACAATATCATGCTCTCACTCTCAAGAACATCAACAACAAAACAGTATTATGTCACCACTTTCAAGAACATCACAAAACAATATCATACTATCACTCGCAAGAATAACAACAACAAAACAGTATCAAAATTTCAAGTAAAAAATCTAGAAAAAAAAATGTGATATACCGATGGTGGAATGGTGTAGTGTGATGTTGTTGCGTTAGTTGTAGCTGTTGTTGTTGTTGAAGTGGCAGTCGGAAATGTCGAAGTAGCGGCGGTTGACTTGATGAGAAGATGGTTAAAAGAATAGCCAGAGAGATGGATCTTGAGATGGTTTCACGGTTCTTGTTGAATCGGGTTCGGATACGTTGTGGTGGTGCTGGATTCGCAACTTGAAGAGTGTGAACAAGGTGAGTGTTTGGTTATGGTGTTGGATGTTTGGTTAGAAGATTTATGGTGGATGGTAACATGGTGAGAAGTGAAAACAAGTAGCAGTAGTGGGTGGGTGTTTTTAACGGGATGCAATGTGTTTCGGTATTAAAAATGCAGAGAGGATTTGTGTGTTACTACATGAAGACGAAGGTTGGGGTAAGGTGTTAATGGAAGAGAGTAGTTTTAACAGTGGATGAAGGAGTTTGTATGATTTTGTGAGAGAGTTACAGGAGTAAAACAATGGTGGAATGGTTGTGAGCAATTTCTGAAAATGAGAGAGAGGACATGAAAAGGTGGCTGCGCTACCGATTGGCTGTTTCCTCCCTTCTTTCTGTTGCTGTGAATTGATTTTATAGATGGGATGAGATAGTTTTTTGGGGGGAAAATGTTTGGTAAGTTTGAACAATTGTGTATTCTGATTTTGTTACTTTTTTGGTGCAGGAAATTGTGTGGCTATTTTGGTGAAATATTTGGACTGTTAGCAGCAAATTGGAGCAGCAATAGCAGGTTGGGTGGAGCAGATAGCAGCAGAGTGCAGCAGGCATGGCATGAGATAAACAGGTTGTCTGGCGTGGGAAGTTTTGGTGAAGAGGGAAACAACATCTTTTTTTGTTCTTTTGTGTATGTAATGGGCCTAGTGTATTTTTTTATGAATGGGCCTCATAAAAGAATGCTGTAAAAAGGAAATTTACTAATGTTCTATATAAAAAAAGAGTATTACACTTAGTTAATATGATTTTCTTTTTAATTCTAAACTTAAATTGAAAATAATAATTAAATAATAATTTAATCGTTAATTCAATCTAAAAATAGAATCTTAAAGAAAAAAAAGCAAGTTAATTTATTAAAAAAAGAAATAAAATATGTCATGATAGAATTGAATTCAAGATGCAAAAGTTGAACTCAATACGCGAAAATAAAATAAATTGTTAATTGAAATGATGACAAATTAATTGTGAATTCCATACTAATAATAAAATATAAAAAAAAAGACGCAACGCGCGAAGTCGAAACTTAATATGGATGCAGATGAATTGATCAATGCTAATATGAATGAATCAGATGGAAAAACTTAGGTCAAAATTTAGGGTGCGACAAGCATGATCACATGTTGTCCCTCTATCCATGTGCATCATGTTACTTTAAATCTGAGCCACAAGATTTCCTAGTAATCTGATCCAACGCATCAAAAAAGCGCAGCCACACCATAACCCATCATAAATGACCACACATGATCACTGCTTTATTTATTTTTCTGTTTTATTTTAATTTCTTGTTAAATTAATTAAAAATAGTTTTAAAAATCTAAAAAATACACAAAAAATATTTTTAGACTTCTAGAATAATATATTATTTTCTGAAATAAAAATATTTTATTTTTCTTCAAAATTTCAATATTTTGCATAATTAATTAGTATATATTTATATATTTGCTTTTTAATTATTCTAACCAATCAAAAAATCATAAAAAAAATTGTTCTTTATATAAAATATTGTTTATATATTATAAACTAATTTTGTACATATTTTGAATAATTTTCTCTTTGAGTTTTAATTATTTATATAATTATTGGTATAATTATGTATTAATTAGCTTAATCAATTTCAAATCAATTTCAAAAATTCCAAAAAAATTAGTTTTGTTTTAAAATTAATTGACAAATATTTTGTACATATTTTAAACTTAATTCCTAGGTTTAAATCTATTTTCATCTTTTTTCTTCATTTTAATTTAATTAATCATGCATTAATTATAATTAAAATCAAATCATAAAAAATCCAAAAACATGCCTTTTATTTTTCTTGCAATTTAAATTCCTAGATAAATGTATAGGATGTCAAATTCATGTAAATAGGCTAGTTTACATTTCCTGCACAATTGATGTAATAGCGTAGATTTACTTTCCGCACTTTACATTTCCGCATTTTAATTTCCAGCAAATATAAACTGCGTGTATGTCAAAGATAAAATTGAACCGTTAGATCACTAACTCCAAAAGATAAAATATCTGAATTCAAACACAAATCACATTTGCACCTCTTAAGGTAATCCCTTCTCATTCTTTTCAAAATCAAAGTCAAAATTCCACTGTTTTGAGTACAAAATCGAACCTTTTGTTTATATCCGGTGAAAGGATAGATTTTTAAAGGAAATAAGGATAAAGACCTTACAACTCAGGGTAGACCTCCTAGTTTGCTTGCTCAAATCAAAACAAACAAAATTCTCATACACTGTTGTTTTTCAAAACAAAACATTCCAAAAAGACAATACTTTGTATACATCCAAATTAACACGGATCATTACAAAGTTAACGTTCTTTTCAAAACATCTTTCGAAAGATAAACAAACATTTTGTATACATCCACACAAGGATCATTACAAAATTCAATTTACAAAGGTATTTGAAACCACATATGAGCATTCTAAAGCAATTGAAAAGTAATCGAAAAACAAGTGAGCTAAGCAAACTTAAGAGCCCATGGATAACCATGGATACAAAGGGTGCTAACACCTTCCCTTTGTATAACCTACCCCCTTACCCAGAATTTCTTAAAGGTCTTTTTTCTGTTTCTTTTATAAACCTTTCCTTAATTGGATAAAATAAAAGGTCGGTGGCGACTCTGTGAATTTTCAAAAAAATGCGAAAGCATAAGCGATAAAAAAGAGTCAGTTCACGTATCTCTACCGCTCAGAGGTATGGCCCGAAAAAATCGGAGGTCCACAGAACTGGCGACTCTGCTGGGGAGATACTTTCAAAAACAAAATGTTTTCAAAAGGGGTTACCTTAAGAGAATAGATCACTTCGATGTTTTCAATTGATTGACTTGATTGCTCTATTTTTCAAAGGTTTGTTTGGGTATTTTGCTTGTGTGAAAGATTCTAACCCGAATCTCGAGATACCTTAAGTATATGACAATAGACCAAGGAAACTATACGGCATGTACCGATACGGTTGATCTGGTAGTCATCATTAGTGCGATACTTTGGTTTATACTGATGTCCCTTGAAAACGATCAAGGAGTATATTAGGCTTCCGAAATGTCATTAAACACTAATTTGTCTTAGAACCTTTTTAGTTGAACTTGACTTGTGGCCTATTAAGTGGCTAGCTTTGAAATTGATCGAAGTTAGTTATCCTCGAGGAATATTTTGATCGGCCGCTCGAGCGCCGTATTAAGATGTTACTTCCAAGGATCATAGAACCCGAATACTATTCTAGGACAGGTTTTAACCAACTCAACTTCAGTGGGGAGGGTATCACCTATCAGCTCCATGCAAGCCTTTAAACCTAAGGCTATTGTTTGATTTGTTTTTGTGTGCCACATGTTTGCATCATAAGCATATCATTTTTGCACCAAACACTTCAAGGATCAAAGAGTTTACCTTTGTTTTTGCAGGTAATGGCTCCCGCCACCAAAGATTACATCCGAATCAACATCTCAACGGTACCATCTGAACTAAAAGACTTAGTGTCAGAATTCCCCAGGAATGTTCAATTCACTGAAAGGCATGGTCACCTACTCCATTTGGTTACCTCAAAATTTGAAGAAGACATGATACGGGTCCTGTTCCAGTTCTTTGACCCTGAACATCATTGCTTTACCTTTTCTGATTACCAGTTGGTACCCACTTTGGAAGAATTCTCTGAACTAATGGGATTGCCTGTTCGAAATCAATTACCTTTCACTGGTTTAGAAAGGATTCCAAAACCTGAAGTCATTGCTGCTGCTTTACATCTGCGGAAATCAGAAATCGAGTCCAATTGGGAAACAAAGAGTGGAGTTAAGGGTTTGCTTGCCAAGGTCTTGTTGGAAAAGGCTCGACTACTGCTAGAAAACAAAAGTTATCCAGCTTTTGAGGAAGTTATGGCACTTTTGATCTATGGGTTGGTTTTATTCCCAAATCCCGACCAGTTCATAAGTGTACACATCATCAACCTTTTCCTAATCCGTAACCCGGTACCAACATTGCTGGGAGACATTCTACATTCTCTACACACTCGTACCATGAAGAAACGAGGAACTCTCATGTGCTGTATACCACTACTGGCTAGGTGGTTTACATTTCATCTTCCCCGATCAGTGTTGAGAAATGAACAAAGAATGCAATGGTCTCGCAGGATTATGTCTTTGTCTCATTCAGATATCCGGTGGAACAACTTCTTTCAAAGAGACATTACTATCATTGATCATTGTGGAGAGTACCCTAATGTGCCACTCCTTGGCATCAAAGGAGGCATCACATACAATCCCTCTTTAGCTCTACGCCAATTCGGATATGCAAGGAGCAACGGTCCTCATGACATGATTATCCGTGGCATTGTGTTTGATTACGAGAATGATTCTCATAGACACCGACGAAGGTTCATACATGCATGGGGCAGTGTCTATAGAATAGAAAGCAAAACTCTGGGGCAATGGAATTCTATTCCTATGGAACCCTACCTCAGATGGGTCCGCACTCATGCTCAGAAACTCCTTATGCCATATCCTGCTGTTCTACCTGTGACTATTGAACCAGAGGTCGAAGGATATGAACCTCAAGTTATTCTACACCCAGACATGCCAACTGACCTAGAAGAGTTGCAAAAATCTTGGGTTCAACTCAAAGAGGAAAGAGACACCTTCAAAGCATACTGTCAAGACTATGAGAGAAGGATATTGGAGCTCACCGGACAGCTTCAAGAAGAACAGCAGATCAACACATTCCTGGGGGCAAAGAGAAAGCGTCCACGGGAGACCTGAAGGAGCATTTATTTTATTTCTGTCTTGTAAGCCCAAATGAGGCAAAGAAAAAAGAAGCAAAAAAAAAAGAAATAAATAAATTGATTAACTAACGTTTGTTTCTTCTTTAACAAATCTAAACTCTAAGATCCTTGAAAACATTGCACACACATTTCACTTCATGCATTGCATATACATTTCATACATTGCATACACATGGCATCCAGTCATACACATTGCATAACAGGTTCACATGACGGATTTCTCATCTTCTCGCTGTTTATTTCAGTCAGAAGAGATGGAATCCGAAATGAGCATCAAGAATCTCGAAGCACAGAATGCCCAAGTTCAGGTGGCAATTCTGGAACTGGCAAAGGGGCAGCAAGAACTGAAAGCCCTGATAATCAAGAAGAAAAAGAAGCCTAAAGGATCTGTAGGCGTGAGTCACCTGAAAAGGAAGATCAAAATCCCAGTCAAAAAGTTCAAAAAGCCACCGATCCCTGAAACAGTCGGTGATGATGAACAAGAAGACAATCAAAGCAACCAGGGTTCTGCTAAACCCTCTCTCTCTTCAAATGAAGAAAATGATCATTCTGGGGACGAACCGGGTGATGAAAAATACCAACAGCTGGAAGACCGTATGAAAGCTATGGAGATACAAAAAATACCTGGCTTAGATTTCAATGATCTGGGGCTCATCTCGGATGTTGTTATCCCTCCAAAATTCAAAGTTCCTGTCTTTGCAAAATATGATGGAGTTTCTTGCCCGAAACTACATCTGAGATCCTATGTGAGGAAGATACAACCTCATACAACGGATAACAAATTGTGGATTCACTTCTTCCAAGAAAGTCTGTCGGGTACACAACTCGAGTGGTACTACCAGCTGGAAAATACCAAGGTTCATACTTGGGAAGAATTAGCTGCTGCTTTTTACAAACAGTACCAATACAATGCTGATCTTGCGCCAACCCGTACTCAACTAAGGGGCATGTCTATGGGACCAAAAGAAAGTTTCAAAGGATATGCACAAAAGTGGAGGGATATGGCTGGAAGGGTTCAACCACCCTTATCTGATTGCGAACTAGTTGACATGTTCATGGGCACTCTAACTGGCCCTTTCTATAGCCATTTGCTGGGAAGCTCATCATCAGGTTTCACTGACCTGATACTGACCGGAGAACGTGTCGAAAGTGGCATTCAAAATGGAAAAATTCAAATAGGTTCCTCCTCTGGTACTACAAAAAGGCCCATCAGCGGGAGAAATGAGGTCAATGCAACACAAATTCAGAAAAGTCGCAAAAGTGAGCAGCATCAATCTGTAGGGGCAGTTCTGATCTCCGCATCTGCACCTCAAAAAGATCAACAGCCAAAATACACGCATCGACCAGATGCACCAAGAAGAAATTTCACCAAAATCAACATGCCAATTTCTCAGGCATTGCAGCACTTGCTAAAAGCAGATCTGATCACCTTAAGAGGTCCTCCAAGGAATGTCAACACTTCCTCTCCGAATTATCGCCCTGATGCGACATGTGCCTATCACTCAAACTGTCCAGGACATGACGCAGATCACTGCTGGGCCCTGAAAAATAAAATACAAGATATGATAGATGCTGGTGAAATTGAGTTCGATCCTCCAGAAATTCCAAATGTCATCACTGCACCTATGCCAAAGCATGACAAAACTGTTAACGCTATCCTGGACACTGTTTACATCTATGATGTGAACGAATTATCAACTCCACTCTGCGAAGTCAAAGGAAAGCTAATCCGAGCTGGTTACTTCCCAGGATGTGACCCCGACTGCTTTTACTGCTCTTGCCTGCCCAATGGTTGTGAAAATCTGAGGATGGGAATTCAAAAATGGATGGATCGCCGTATCATTATGTTTGAGAGGCTCCCTTCTATGGACATGCTGTGCGAAGTCTTTGCAAACGGGATGAGAATAGAGGATGCCTCAGTGATCTCCAGCTTACCATTCAAAATCTCTGCCAAGGCTCCATTCAAAATTTCTGCTACACTCAAAGTGGCATCAGTAGTCATTGCTAGTCCAACTCCATTTCCATACTCCTCAGACAAAGCTGTCTCATGGGGATATGACACTAATGTTTACATTCATGGAGTTAAGCAGAATACCTCGACTGAAGAGACCGCAAAGTTAACTACTCCAACTGTGGGTAATATTGTGGGTACCAGCAAGATCACGAGAAGTGGAAGAATCTTTTCACCAGAAATTTCTCCAAATGTTGCTGCTGGTCCAGTCCGAGTCCCAGTTCCTAATCAAGATAACAGCGCTCGAGGCAAAGAGCCACAAGTTGAACAAGTTCAAACCCCGGTGGAGATCACTGCTGAGGATCCATCAAAGCAAGAAATGGAGGAAATATTGAAAATCATCTGCAAGAGTGATTACAATATTGTTGAGAAACTGGGGCACACTGCTTCAAAAATCTCAATGCTATCTCTGCTAAAATATTCAGAAGCTCATGCCAAAGCTCTGATGAAGTTCCTGAAAGCGGCGCATGTGCCTCAAGAGATCTCAGTCGACCAATTTGAGAATTGTGTTGCCAATCTAACCGTGAGCAATGGTCTCGGTTTCTCCGATGTGGATCTAACCCCTGCTGGAAAAAATCACAACAAAGCCTTACATATCTCCATTGAATGTAATGGCACCACTCTATCTCATGTGCTAGTAGATAACGGTTCTTCTCTGAACGTGTTACCGAAAACAGTACTAGAAAAGCTTGACTTCGAAGGAATTGTGTTACAGCCAAGTGATGTTGTGGTAAGAGCCTTTGACGGGTCAACCAGAACGGTATACGGAAAAGTGAATCTCCCAATCAGAATGGGTTCTCAGATCTTTGATTCTATCTTTTACGTAATGGAAATTCACCCAGCATACTCCTGTTTACTTGGACGCCCTTGGATACATGGGGCAAACGCTGTAACTTCTACCCTGCATCAGAAGTTAAAATATCCAGTAAAAGGAAAGATTGTCACAGTCTATGGCGAAGAGGAATATGTGGTTAGTCACCTAAGCAATTCCAAATATGTTGAGTTGGAGGACGAATTCATCAAAACTCCATGCCAATCATTTGAGGTGGTCTCTCCAGATGTCTCTACCACCAAGCATATTCCTGCTACTCCAACTACAACTATGGCTTCTCTCAAAGATGCCAAAGCCATGATTGAACAGGGTGATTGCACAGTATGGGGACAGCTTCCCGATATACCCTACAAGTCTGACAAATTAGGTCTGGGCTATGATAGTGAAAATCAAAAGAATGATCAAAGTCCTCGTTCTGAAGGATTGATGTCACACTTTGTCAGCCAAGAAGTAAACGCTATTGAAGATGAAGGAGTGTTCATGAACCACGTCATTCAGCCATATCCAGATGAAATTCCACCTATTTCCATGGGAATGTGGGATGCTGTGGGAGAACCAAACGGCGGGTATAACTATCAGTATGACGCACCTCAGAATTCTTATATTGCTATGGAAGACCTTACCCCGACTGGATGGGGTGATCAAATTGAAAATGACGAAAGTTTCACAAGTCCCGTCACTGAGCAATATCAAAATCCACCCAAAGAAGTATGGGACACGCTAGGAGAACCCAGCGGCAAATATGACTATATGGTGAAATATTCCACTCCTCCGAGCTCACAAATTGCCATGGAGGACATTGTCCCAACTGGAAGGGATGAACATTACGATGACAATTTCGCTTTCGAAGAAGCCAGGGAAATACCAAATAACGAAGGTTGCTTTCTGTCAGAATACACTCCTTATCAGGATGCACAAGTCTCTATTCAAAACATCATCCCGACTGCATGGGACGGCCTTATCGAGCATCTCGCTCAGCCAACAGAGATATCTCAGCCTGGGCTCTCGTATCCAGCAGAGTATATCCCTTATCCCGAAGGATCACCGGCTCATTTTCCCACTAATGAAATCAATGCTGTGGAAGATGAAGAAGACAACTACAACTGGAACAGCTGGGTACCCCCTACCCACAACAGTGGATTGAACAACTGGAAAGCTGAGGATGTGATCTCCTTTGACCAGGAGTAAATGCCATTTCCTGTTTTCTCTGTGTATACTGTGCAAAGATAAAAATGGTTCCTGAACAATCGAACCATGAGCTTGAAAGCCGTGTGCCTTAGCACACTGGTCCTTCTATAAGGGCTTATCATATCATGATCATGTGCATTCAATAAAATCATGGGACGCTTGCATATTTAAATTTTATGATCCTTTTTCCTTCTTTCTTCGCTTTCTAATAGCTATGTTTTTTTTCACACACACTCACATAACTAACTTGCAGATTCACATACACTCTGGATCCAGTCAACAACGATTCTGCTATTGCCCGTCATGACTTTGAAAGTCCGATCTACCAAACTGAGGACGAAAGTGAGGAAGATTGTGAAATGCCAAGAGAACTTGCAAGGCTGCTAGAACAAGAAGACGAGGCCATACAGCCTCACGAGGAGCCAATTGAGGTCATCAACTTGGGCAGCAACGAAGAAATGAAAGAAGTCAAAATAGGGGCTGATTTAGAACACAGCGTCAAGCAAAGACTGATTCAAATGCTGCGAGACTACGTCGAGATATTCGCCTGGTCCTATGAGGATATGCCAGGCCTTGACACGGACATCGTAGTTCATCGCCTGCCAATCAAAGAAGGTAGCACTCCAGTCAAACAGAAACTACGAAGGAGTAGGCCTGATATGTCAAAAAAGATCAAAGACGAGGTTGAAAAACAGTTCAATGCCGGATTCCTAAAAGTTGTAAGTTATCCTCCTTGGATAGCTAACATCGTCCCTGTACCTAAAAAAGACGGGAAAGTCAGAATGTGCGTGGACTACAGAGATCTGAACCGGGCAAGCCCCAAATATGATTTCCCTTTACCACATATCGATGTACTGGTTGACAATACCGCACAATGCAAGGTATTCTCCTTTATGGACGGATTCTCAGGGTACAATCAAATCAAGATGGCACCCGAAGACATGGAAAAAACAACCTTCACAACACCCTGGGGAACCTTTTGTTACAAAGTAATGCCCTTTGGTCTGAAAAACGCAGGAGCAACCTATCAACGTGCAATGGTAGCGCTATTTCATGATATGATTCATCAAGAAATAGAGGTGTATGTCGATGACATGATTGCAAAATCCAACACCGAAGAAGAACATCTGGGTCATTTACACAAGTTGTTTGACAGACTCAAGAAATACAAGTTGCGACTGAACCCAAATAAGTGTACCTTTGGAGTAAGATCCGGCAAACTCTTAGGTTTCATCGTCAGCAGCAAAGGTATTGAGGTTGATCCCGCCAAGGTTAAAGCCATTCAAGAAATGCCTATACCTCGTACCGAGAAACAAGTCAGAGGATTCTTGGGACGCCTAAATTACATTGCCCGATTTATTGCCCACATGACTACTACTTGTGTGCCGATCTTCAAGCTGTTGAAGAAAGATCAAGTGGAAAGGTGGAATGACAAATGCCAGTTAGCCTTTGACAAAATCAAAGAATATCTCCAAAAACCTCCAATCTTGTTGCCACCTGTGGAAGGCAGACCTCTGATAATGTACCTAACTGTGTTAGAAGACTCAATGGGGTGTGTACTAGGACAACATGACGAATCCGGCCGAAAGGAGCACGCAGTCTACTATCTTAGCAAAAAGTTTACCGATTGTGAAACAAGATACTCACTACTCGAAAAAACTTGTTGTGCCTTAGCTTGGGCAGCTCCCCGGCTAAGACAGTACATGCTAAATCACACCACTTTCCTAATCTCCAAGATGGATCCCATCAAATACGTGTTCGAAAAACCTGCTCTCTCTGGAAGAATAGCGAGATGGCAAATGATCTTAACAGAATATGACATTCAATACACTTCACAAAAAGCAATCAAAGGAAGTGTGGTAGCTGATCATCTGGCTCATCAAGCAGTAGATGATTATCAAGCATTGAACTTTGACTTCCCAGACGAAGACATTATGCTAGTCAATGACTACAAACAACCAGGACCAGAAGAAGGACCCGAGCCAGGATCCCGGTGGACTATGGTTTTTGACGGAGCTTCTAATGCACTTGGCAATGGCATCGGAGCTGTGATCATTTCCCCCGCAGGAAGTTACACACCGTTCACTGCCAGATTATGCTTCAATTGCACTAACAATATAGCCGAATACGAAGCATGTATTCTGGGTCTTAAAGCTGCAATCGATCTAAGAATCAAATTCCTGGAAGTCTACGGAGACTCGGCCTTGGTAATCTACCAAGTCAAAGGGGAATGGGACACAAAGCACCCAAATCTAATTCCTTACAAAGAATATGTGCTGAGTTTGATTCTTTACTTCGAAGAAATCACTTTCGAACACATCCCACGCGAGGAAAATCAACTAGCTGATGCTTTAGCTACCATGTCATCTATGTTCAAAGTCAGGTGGGACAACGAGGCGCCTATGATCACCATTTACAGGCAAGATGAACCATCCTATTGCAATGAGATCGATACCGAAGGAACCGAGGAAAAACCATGGTTCCATGAAGTAAAAAGATATCTCGAAGCTCAGGAGTACCCTGAAGGGGCATCCATTAATGACAGAAAGTTTCTAAGGAGATTTGCTGCCAAATTCTTTCTAAGCAATGGAACCTTATACAAACGCAACCATGACTCGACTTTACTTCGCTGTGTAAACAAGAAGGAAGCAGAACAGATCATGGAAGAAATACACAATGGTGCCTTCGGTACTCATTCCAGTGGACATACAATGGCTAAAAAGATCCTTAGAGCAGGTTATTACTGGTCTACCATGGAAACAGACTGCCATCATCACTCCCGAACATGTCACAAATGCCAGATATACGCTGACAAAGTACATGTACCTCCAGTTCCATTAAGCGTCCTGACGGCTCCTTGGCCTTTTGCAATGTGGGGTATTGATATGATTGGAGAAATCAAACCTACTGCCTCCAATGGACATCGCTTTATCCTGGTCGCTATTGACTACTTCACAAAGTGGGTAGAAGCAGCTTCATTTGCTTCTGTTACCAAGAATGTGGTGGCCCGGTTCATCAAATACAATCTCATTTGTCGGTACGGCATCCCTGAACGGATTATCACGGACAATGGCACAAATCTAAACAACAGAATGATTACTGAACTTTGCACACAGTTCAAGATCAAACATCATAATTCTTCTCCATATCGACCAAAGATGAACGGCGCGGTAGAAGCTGCCAACAAGAACATCAAGAAAATCATACAAAAAATGACAGTAACCTACAAAGACTGGCATGAGATGTTACCTTTTGCTCTTCATGGTTATCGCACATCTGCGCGTACTTCGACAGGGGCAACTCCATTTTCCTTAGTCTATGGTATGGAGGCAGTTCTTCCAATTGAAATTCAGATTCCTTCCCTAAGGATTATGAAAGAAGCCAATCTAGACGAAGACGATTGGATTCAAACACGGTTGGACCAGATAAACTTGATTGATGAGAAAAGGCTCGCAGCTATTTGTCATGGTCAGCTATACCAAAAGCGTATGATCAAAGCCTTCAACAAAAAAGTCAAAAGTCAAGCATACCAAACTGGTGGCTTGGTTATCAAACGCATCATCTTACCACAAGGTGATCCCAGAGGCAAATGGACTCCCACCTACGAGGGACCATTCATAATCAAGAAAATATTCTCCGGCGGCGCCATGTTGCTTACCACCATGGATGGCGAGGATTTCCCACACCCTGTGAATGCTGACATAGTCAAAAAATACTTCTCTTAAAAAAATAAAAAAAAACAGCTCGCTAAGTTGAAAACCTGAAAGGGCAACTTAGGCAAAAAATGAGCGTCTCGGTGGATTGAAAACCCGAAAGGGCGGTCCAGGCAAAAAATTAGAGACTAAACAAATACTATCCCGGTAGGCTGAAAACCTGAAAGGGCGGCCTAGGCAAAAGTTAGGGAATGAAGCATACAACTGTGTTCCGTTCAGCTGCCTACTCACCATCAAGATTCAACACCTCAAAGACACCGATCAGTCTAATCACTTTCTTCCAACAAGTGAGGGATGAGATGCTCGAAGACAGATTGGCAATAGCAGAGTTGAAACTTGACTGGATCATTTTCACATAACTATTTATCTTCATAAATATTTTTCAAAAACTTTCTGACAGTTTCCTACTTCTAGGATTGTTGTCTCCCTGTGCTAACCCGCCTATCATGGCTCTTTTCAATGCAGCTCTTTCAAAAATCACTATTTTCATTTCTTCTGTTTAAATACGTAAGCATCCCAATGATAATTTTGAATGAACATATACATTTGAATATGATTGATGTTTACCAGGAAAAACAGGAATGGCATTCAGGAAATGTCCCGATCATCTGGACATCATTCCATCAGAAGGAAATCACCAAGAGAAACGCATTTCTCAGCAAATTCCTCAAAAAGATTTTCTCTTCAAAAGAAGTCTTATTCCCCAGCAGGTTTGTTCCAGATTACTATCTTCAGAAGGTGTGATCCCCGCACCCGGACTTGGTCAGATAGTGCATCGGAGGATTATGCATCTTCCTCATTCCCATTTGAAAGGGCATCAGAACTTCCAGTTACCTTTGGTTCCCCAAGCAGTAGTCAAAGATCCTTCAACAGGATACCCGGGTTCTCAAAAAAAATTTCCCCAGACGAGGGTACTCAAGCAAGACAAAAGATCATCAACGATCACAATACATTCATGTCCAGCTGACTAGTGGGAATTTATTTTTCCAATTAGAAGCTTGACATCACATTCACATATTCATACATCATACATCATACATCATACATCATACATCATACATCATACATCATACATCATACATCATACATCATGCATCATACATCATACATCATGCACAACATAACATGCATATTTCTCCGGGAATATCTCACATTTACATGCATCATAAACATTGCATATCACTAACTTGATTTTTCAGGTAGGCAGATATCTTCAACAAAGATGTTCTCAATCACATGCCGTGTTCACCTGAATTCCATGAACGGTTCTCTCAGATATAATCAAGCCGAAGATTCATTCTGATCACTTACCAACTCAAAAACAAGCATCACAGATCTAAAGCGATACCTCAGACGGTTCCAGAACGATCTAACGTTGCAGATCTAAAGCGATACCTCAGACGGTTCCAGAACGATCTAGCATTACAGATCTAAAGCGATACCTCAGACGGTTCCAAAACGATCTAACATTGCAGATCTAAAGCGATACCTCAGACGGTTCCAAAACGATCTAACGTTGCAGATCTAAAGCGATACCTCAGACGGTTCCACAATGATCAACTTCCAAAATCTAAAAAACTTTGGACAAGTTCCGTAACGATTATCTTCCAAGACTTAAAGCGGTAACCTTGGACGGTTCCGAAACAGTCAACACAAAGACTTTCAAATCCTTCATCAAGATATAATCAATGGATTCATTCTGATGAACAAACCCTCAACCCATTTACCAGGTGGCATCTGAAAGCCCATCTCAGGTAATGTTTCAATCTGCCAACAACATTTCGCAGACGACATTCAAATGCAACTTCCAACATCTCTTCTGATCAAGGTAAGTGCAAATTTTCAGGGCATCTAAATATTCAATCATCTTCTACCTTCAGATTTCAGACAATCTCTTCAGGTTTAAGAAGATTGAATAGGGGCAACTGTTATACCCCAAAATTTGCCCACATATTTTCCAAGAAAACTCCAATCTGAAAATTAAGGGTCTCATATAATCATGGATTTTTATTTCAACAAATATCCTGACATATGAAATACTTAGTTTTTAGAATTTTTCTTATACAGTAATTTGGCTTGCAGTTGAATTTATTCTTACGCAAACACCAAATACTGTTTATTTCTTTCAAATCTTACTTCCACTCAAATTTTCCTTTTGTACGGAATCACATCATTCCCCAACGTCTCTTTCCTTCTTTCCATTCTATAAATACCTCTCATTTTCTTCCATAAAATCTCACATCAAATTCCAACTCATCTTTCAAATTCCTATCTCATATCTATTTTTTCTTCTTCCCTGACAAGAATGGCAAAGTGGATAGAGACACTGTTTCTTACAGTCATCACCATTGCTACGGTGATCATGACTTTCTTCTGCCTGCATAGTCCTGAAGAGTGTGGACCTGCAATGGTTGCACTCCCAATCATCTACATGTTATTGTTCATAGCATGGGTCATTAATCGTCATTCTTAAAATTTGCAGTATTTCTTATTTCTTAAATGTACCGTTTATTCGTCGTACTGTTCAATATAGTATGTAATATTTGTACTGTCAGTATTAAATGTTGTACTATTTGTCATAATATTGCTTAATTACTAAGATAATATTTTGTGTGTTTTCTGCCAGTCAAATATTCCTATTTCTGTGCATTAAATGATTTTCAGGGTTATTATCGGTAATTTTGCCCGCATACCGTAAATATTAGTTATTTATTATGTCTGTGTTTTTAACAAGTCATGTAAATAAACTTTCATTTTTCACATAAAACAAAAACAAAAAACAACAAAAAAAAGAAAATTAACTTTGACTGTTGATTTTTTCACTCTAACTGCTACATCAATACCTGGACAGTCAGTCGACAGCCAAACTGCTGGCGGTACAATTCTCAGTGTTTTGTACCATCAATCAAATCAATCTTTCACAATTCAAAATTCCAAGATTTTTGTTCTAGAAGTCTTCTGAATATCACGCGATTAGCAGAGACTCAACACTGCGCAAAAATCAGGTACGCTTAACTGTCTCCTACATAAACAGTCCCTGACTAGGGTTTTTCTTGTTTTTACAGGAGCAACAAGTTTTTGAGAGCTCAAATGGATTTCATACACATCCATATATCTCAAAGTACCATCATACAAATTTTCAAACTTCAATTCACTCAGACGCACCGTCAGCAACTCAAACAGTCAACAGACGACCCGTTTGACCAAAAAAGTCAACAGACAGTCAAAAATGAAATTTTTTGTCAAAGTCCATATTTTGTCAAAGGATTCATCATTTGATCATTGGATGATCATAATTCATCAAGGAAAGATCAAAAATCAACAAAACCCTAAGATTCAAAATTAGGGTTTTTGCCTGAAAAGTCAACTCAACTTTGACTGATCATAACTCTCTCATCCTTCATCCAAAAAATTCAAACCAAAGCTTGTTTTGAAGGAAATTCAATTATCTTTCAAATGCCATTGATCCCATGGTCATTGGATTCACCATTTGAAAAATATGATCAAAGACATTACAGGTCATTTTCAAAGTCAACAAAAAGACACTTTTTTCAAAAGGACACACAAGGAGCTTCAAAAATCATTTTGACATGAGACCAAAGGCATTGGTTAGAGGACTCTTTGAGGTTTCCAAAAAGTGCAAGATCTCCTTCATATGACAAAAATTTAAGGATTTACACCTTGTTGAAGTTGGCTAAATTTTGGGGAAATACATGAAATCAACATTGATTAAAATGGCATTTTTTCCAAATGGGGCCAAGTTTTCAGCATTCAAACATCATTTCCATGATGATATGGGCCTCCCACGACCAAGACTAAGCCCATACCTTTTTTTATCCATTTTTGCATGATTTTATCTTATTTTAAGATTAAAATTAAAAGGAAAATGCATGGATAAATGGTAGCTTACAATTCAAGCATGACTCATCAAAGAATCTCCATTTTTCTGCAGCCAAATGAAGTACAAGGCAAGTGCATTGAAGGAGAGCAAGACTTGGTCAAGTTTTCAAAGATTTTTAATATTTAAAAATCAAACTTTCAACAAAGCAATCAATGCTCTTAGCTTCACTTCCAAGCAGCCCTTGGCCTATAAAAGAAGTAGAATATTTCAGCAACAAGAGGAGGGCCAACACACACGAAAATAGCCAAGGCATAGTCAAGAAAACTCACCAAAATTCTCTCAAAATTCCATAACTTTGTAATTTTCAATTTTCATATTTCCAATCAATATCAATACAAACAAACACTTCCAATTATCTTCTAAAATAATATAGAGCAAGAATAAACTCTTTGTGTGGTCCCATGAGAGTCGTAACATATGTATGGTGTTTTTCATGAACATACACATATAACTTTCGTTTTCCTATGCATGCTTGATTAAAATAAAAACTAACCACTTGCATGGACTCATGGCATGATATAGAGTAGGTTTGAGTGATCACATGCAAGCTTTAACGTGGTTTTGAAGCTCCACCATTTTTGAGCTTCAAACATGTGAAGCTTTCGTTCTCCATGATACAAGCTTCAAATGGAAAAACTAACGACGCTATCATGTTCAGAAGGGTCCAATTAGGTGATCTGGGTGGCCTTTGTTTTTTTTTTATTTTCATTTTGTAGGTCGTTCAAAAGCATGGAAAAAGAAAGAAAAATCCGCAGGAAAATTCGCAGGTAAATCTGCAGCAAAATCCGCAGGTAATATGAAGAAGAAGATGAATAGTAAGGTGGAATTTTTGACCAGCATGCGTGGCAGATTTACTCCCTCTCATTCGTTGGTCAACTGCACGTGGGTCCCACGTTGGACTCTCCAAATCAGCATGATCACATGTTGTCCCTCTATCCATGTGCATCATGTTACTTTAAATCTGAGCCACAAGATTTCCTAGTAATCTGATCCAACGCATCAAAAAAGCGCAGCCACACCATAACCCATCATAAATGACCACACATGATCACTGCTTTATTTATTTTTCTGTTTTATTTTAATTTCTTGTTAAATTAATTAAAAATAGTTTTAAAAATCTAAAAAATACACAAAAAATATTTTTAGACTTCTAAAATAATATATTATTTTCTGAAATAAAAATATTTTATTTTTCTTCAAAATTTCAATATTTTGCATAATTAATTAGTATATATTTATATATTTGCTTTTTAATTATTCTAACCAATCAAAAAATCATAAAAAAAATTGTTCTTTATATAAAATATTGTTTATATATTATAAACTAATTTTGTACATATTTTGAATAATTTTCTCTTTGAGTTTTAATTATTTATATAATTATTGGTATAATTATGTATTAATTAGCTTAATCAATTTCAAATCAATTTCAAAAATTCCAAAAAAATTAGTTTTGTTTTAAAATTAATTGACAAATATTTTGTACATATTTTAAACTTAATTCCTAGGTTTAAATCTATTTTCATCTTTTTTCTTCATTTTAATTTAATTAATCATGCATTAATTATAATTAAAATCAAATCATAAAAAATCCAAAAACATGCCTTTTATTTTTCTTGCAATTTAAATTCCTAGATAAATGTATAGGATGTCAAATTCATGTAAATAGGCTAGTTTACATTTCCTGCACAATTGATGTAATAGCGTAGATTTACTTTCCGCACTTTACATTTCCGCATTTTAATTTCCAGCAAATATAAACTGCGTGTATGTCAAAGATAAAATTGAACCGTTAGATCACTAACTCCAAAAGATAAAATATCTGAATTCAAACACAAATCACATTTGCACCTCTTAAGGTAATCCCTTCTCATTCTTTTCAAAATCAAAGTCAAAATTCCACTGTTTTGAGTACAAAATCGAACCTTTTGTTTATATCCGGTGAAAGGATAGATTTTTAAAGGAAATAAGGATAAAGACCTTACAACTCAGGGTAGACCTCCTAGTTTGCTTGCTCAAATCAAAACAAACAAAATTCTCATACACTGTTGTTTTTCAAAACAAAACATTCCAAAAAGACAATACTTTGTATACATCCAAATTAACACGGATCATTACAAAGTTAACGTTCTTTTCAAAACATCTTTCGAAAGATAAACAAACATTTTGTATACATCCACACAAGGATCATTACAAAATTCAATTTACAAAGGTATTTGAAACCACATATGAGCATTCTAAAGCAATTGAAAAGTAATCGAAAAACAAGTGAGCTAAGCAAACTTAAGAGCCCATGGATAACCATGGATACAAAGGGTGCTAACACCTTCCCTTTGTATAACCTACCCCCTTACCCAGAATTTCTTAAAGGTCTTTTTTCTGTTTCTTTTATAAACCTTTCCTTAATTGGATAAAATAAAAGGTCGGTGGCGACTCTGTGAATTTTCAAAAAAATGCGAAAGCATAAGCGATAAAAAAGAGTCAGTTCACGTATCTCTACCGCTCAGAGGTATGGCCCGAAAAAATCGGAGGTCCACACACAGACAGAGAAGTCGTCCATAAAGACCTCCATTATTCCATCTAGGAAGTCGGCAAATATTGCCATCATGCTGTAGCGGGGAAAATCTGACATCGAAGCCATGGAATTGACTCGAATCAATATTTCAGTGAAAGTCGCCACCGCGCTTTTATTATTTCCAAAGGAAAAGGGAAAAGAACGAAAAAAAACCAAAGTTTGTTTTGAAAACAAAAAGAAGAGATCTTGGGTACGGGTGTTGATTATATGAGGGGAAGGTTTTAAGCACCCCTCGTATCTGTGGTACTCCACAGGAACCTTTTTGAAAATCTGTGTGTGTGCTAAAAAAGAGTTTGTTTTATTTTTAAAATAAGCTCGGCAAAGCGTTAAGCTTCGGGCCTACATACCTCCTCGGTGCAATGGAGAAGTCAGAGCTAATGTAGTTCCGCTTTTGGGAAAAACATTTTTAAAAACGAATAAACACTTTGTTGTCGTTAGAGAGAAATACTCAGCCATTGATTTTGAGCATGAGAACAAACAAGTTCTTTGCATCGCAAATGAAAGAAGGGCTCCAACTCGGATAAAATCGACGAGTATGCCACTAGCTCTCTCACGCGGAAAAGATCTCATTATTATCAATCAATTTCAAAATCGTGGGGTATAACCACTCGTTTCGACAATTAACGGTGTCTAAACTTTTGAAGAAAAACCACTAAGGGCCAAAGATATTTTTAAGAAAAGGTTTTGAAAAGGTTTGCAAACATAAGAATATTTTGGAAAAAAGGGAGAAGATTTTGAAAATTTAAGAAGTGGGAGGAGATGAAGAGGCTAACCTAGTGCATAAAGTAAAAGCTAAGGAAAGAAACGGTCTAACCAAATAAGAAGCCAACACTTGACATTAAGAGCCAAAGTAGTTTTCCCATCCTTTGGATTTATCAATACCAACACATTAACACTTGGGGATCCAGATGAACTTATTGTCTTAGCACCACTTTGCATTAAGCACATTAAGGTTCTGACGAAAATCGGGCAGAGTAACGGCTGTTTTCGGGTAAAATCCTTATATCAATGCCTTGGAATTAACCATCAAGGGCTTTAAAGGAAATACCTGCACACAAAAACATACAACAGTACAATGCCAGACAGACAGAATAATCACAGGGGAGTAATAGAATGAGTCCAGAGGTACTAGGTCCATAAGTCCGAATCTCCAAATTGCTAAGGATAGTAACCGATAGTCCAAAGAGAACCTTATGTATTTTTTTAGATTTTGGTTATTTATTAGTGTTTTAGCAAGAAAAGTAGATTATGGTCCAAGTGGACAAAGAAAAATGACGGAAGCATAAACATATGTCCAAGTGGACAAAAGGGAAAATGGCGGAACGTAAATATGATGAAATGATAAAATAAAGCGATAAAGCGAGAAATATAAAGAGCGGTAATATAAAGAGCGGTAATATAAAGAGCGGTATAGTAAAGGTGCGGAAATTAAAGTTAGTTGTTAAATGTTAAAGATAACCATCTTGAAACTTGTCAAGTATGTTATCAAAGTTAGTAGGAGATCGATGGTGAGTGAATGATGTACTCGGATTTAAATTCAATGGGGTTTATCAGAAGCTTGATAAAATCATAGCGACTACACGATAAAAACCTCCACAAGTCTTAAATCAACCGCATACAATTCTCTTCCATATTGGATCTTTTATCGAGTCGGGACAAATGTAGGAGAACTCTCCATGTATCAAGATTATCAATCAAAAGAAATAAGAAGGAGAAGAAGAAACGATCTAGCCTTTATCAAGAATCCATAGAATTCTCAAGATATTAAGACTTTCATCGATCAAGAGGAAATAAAATGAAAAAAGATAAGAATAGAAACAAATTGATCTAGTCTTTATCAAGAATCCATAGAATTCTCAAGATATTAAGACTTTCATCGATCAAAAGAAAGATAAGATGAAAATAAGAATGAAAACAAATTGATCTAGTCTTCATCAAGAATTCATAGAATTCTCAAGATGTTAAGACTTTCATCGATCAAAAGAAAGATAAGATGAAAATAAGAATGAAAACATGAAAGATAATCAACTCACACTATCATTAATATCATTCATCCATTTTGGTGGATTAGGTCATTTCAAACCTATCAACACCCTAGATCCAATGATATTAATGAAGTGGAGGAAGTAGGAAGCCAAAACAAGCATAAAAAAGGCAAAAAACCACATTCTGCCCAGTGTAAATCGATTTGCACAGAGTGTAAATCGATTTGCATAACTTTGTTTTCAAAATCTGTGCAGTTTTCAGTTGTGTAAATCGATTTGCACCAGATGTAAATCGATTTGCACAACACAGTTTTCAAAAAAACAGCAAATCAAGAGAAGAAAACTTGTTTAAACATAAAACCAAACACCTTGTGATCTTGGATCAATTTGTGCACGAAAATGTATCAATTAAGCAAGCAAATCTCATCAATATAGCACCAAAGGTGCATCAAGCATAAACAACAATGGATCACATCTTGAATCATGTAAAGGATCTAGAATTTTACCAAATCTTCACAAACTTTGAATCTTCTTCAAGAACACACAACCACAAGCCTTGATCTCTCACAATTGATGAAGAAACTAGTGTTTATGTTGAGGTTTAGCTCTAAATTAGTGAGGTTCAAGATGTGACTCACTAATTTGTGTGGAAGAAAAAGAGCTTTGAGTGATGGGTTTGGAAGAGGTGAGGAGAGAATTTGCAATAAGTTTCTTGGCTATCAAAGCTTCAAGGAATGAATTTGCAATAAGTTTTTTGGCTATCAAAGCTTGAAAAATGAAGAGGGGAATGCCTCAATTTATAGGAGCTAGGCTTGGGAATTTTTGTGGCTTGGAGTTAGGATTGGAAAATAGAATTAGGCTTGGAGAAAGGTTTTGGAGCCAAAAATGAAATCCAATGGTCTTGATGCAATCACATGAGGGCTCATGATAAAATGATGTAGGAAATCCAATGTGAGAACTAAGTCATGCTTCCCATGCTTGCAAATGATGTCAACACTCTCAAAAGCTGAAATTTGCCTTCATTTTTCCAAATTCGTGCTGGTGCAATCGATTTACACTTTATGCAAATCTATTTACATAGCTGAGAAAGGCAAAATCTGGGGAAAAAACAGTTATGTAAATCGATTTGCACCTTATGCAAATCGATTTGCACAGATGGCAGAAGCAAAATCTGGTGCAGAAACAGTTGTGTAAATCGATTTACACCTTATGCAAATCGATTTGCACAGTGTAAATGTTGAAAAATGCCCTTTTTGAAGGATACTTTGACTTGGTACCTACAAAACACAAACATACAAAAGCACAAGGCAATATTTTTGGTATTTTGGTTAGTAAAACAATATATACAAGACTAAAACATTGGTGTTTGATGATCCCTCTTACAGATGAAGTGAGCATAACACCGAGAGCAGACCTTTAAGATGAAACTCTTGATTGATGATTGATATGCAAATGATGTATGATCTTAGGGTCAAAAATTGGGGTATGACAGATGCCCCTATTTAAGTTTCTTCTATCCGGAGATGTGAGGGTTAAAATCCTCGGCTCGACGTAATTGAAGAGACTTAAATATAAAACACACAATTTTTGAACCTAAGGTATGATGTGATGCTAATGGATGCGTCAAGTATGATTATGGAATAGAGAAAAGTATAACACCACTGGGGAGATAAGAAAGGATTCCACTGGGGAAAAGGTATGTGTCATCCAGGGATAAAACTTGGATTCCACAGGAGAAAGAGACAGTCAACAGAAGCTTTCAAGATAAAACATGATTGAGCTTCGAGAAGAGAGTATCTGAGGCCTACATGAATGTGGCTACATCAAATGAATATCAAGGTAAAACATGATTGGACAACATCAAATGACAACCAAGGTAAAACGTGATTGGGCAACATCGAATGACAATCAAGGTAAAACGTGATTGGATATCGTCAAAGGATAATCAAGGTAAAACATGATTGGATAATCATCAACGGACAATCAAGGTAAAACATGATTGGATAATCATCACAGGTCCATCAAGGTAAAACATGATTGGATGTCATTAAGGGATAATCAAGGTAAAACATGATTGGATAACATCAAATGACAATCAAGGTAAAACATGATTGAAAAATACCAAATGACAATCAAGGTAAAACATGATTAGATAACCAAGATAAAACATGGTCGAAAGCGATCAGGATAAAGCATGATTAGAGACAATCAAGATAAAACATCATTGAAGGGAAACAAGATAAAACATGGTGTAAGTGATCAGGATAAAGCATGATCAGAGACAATCAAGATAAAACGTGATTGAAGGGAAACAAGATAAAACATGGTGTAAGTCTTTCAGGAATGACAGTGAAAGAAGAAAAGATACATCTAGGAACAACACTAGACGGACAAGACAAACAAGTATCTGTTTTGGATAGGTGCCAAGTAAGCTGGACTTTGATCTCATGGTGAAGATGTTGATAGCAACAGAACCTTGGGAAAATGCAAATGAGTATGAAATTTGTTTCAATGCATGATGTTGAATTTTTCTATGCATGATATATGATCAATGCAATGCAATTGTTTGTTACAACTGAGGGAGACTCTTTTGTGAGGCACAATAGGAACTCGATTCCTCAACACGGGAACTCTGCCAATTCTGCTTGGGAAGAAGATGCTTAAACACACTTCTATTACACCGGTAACTGTATCAAAATGATGATCCTTTGAGAAGGACTGATGAACTGCTTGGGGATTGCTGAAGAAAATTGCCCCTGATTAACTAATTGTTGCAAGTTAACTGATCATGGCTTCAGCTGAAATGTATTGGGGATGAACTGATCATGGCTTCAATTCTTAAAATGTTTGTTGGGATGGCTTGCCCCAGTATAAGTCTTGAAAGGATATTCTGATCAACAAATCTTGACTGAACATCTGAACAACAGGATCTTGAAGTAACGTGCCCCTGATAGGATCACTGATCAAGTTTCTCGACTGTTTGAACTTCCTGAAAGGTGAGTGCTTACTTGCAAATAAAATGTTCATTCAAGAATGGTAATTTTAATGCAATGCTCAAAGAACATTTTTGAAATCAAAATCATTTTTGGAATGATGTCATTGATGTAAAGCAAATGGAATCACTGGTCAAAACATAGAGGTTATGACATTCAAAGTGAAAGATAAAACAAAGGCATGATATCAAAACAAATGATTGGAAAATCTCATGGGAGTCAGCTTACGCAACCTTGTTGTAGTATGCTTTCAAACAAACCTTGCTTCAATTAGGTCTTTCATAGGTTGTAACGTGGCCTGGTTCACGGTTTCAGAAACAAAGGATATAAGGCTCAAAATTTGATTGTACCCACCCCATCTTCGTGATTGTCTCCAGTCCTAAAACTCAGTTAATTCAACTTATGCATTCAGGTTCCAAGAGACTTCTGGAATTGCACCTTTGTAATGATGATAGCTCACAAGCAAAGAGAACTTTTGAGATGGCATTCACTTCTTCCTTTTGGTAGTCACAACATTTTGTTGCTTGAGGAATTTATTGACTTCTCTTTTTTCATCTTTTCTTTTTATATATCCCTAACTTTTGCCTGAACTGTTTATTTTTGTACTTACAGTCAGCGGGATGCCTTAATTTTTGCCTAAGTCATTTTTGGTTTTGACTTAGCAGGCTTTTCTTTGTATACATTTTTTGATACACTTTTTTTTTGAAAGATAGTGACTACCTTGCTTAATGATTAAGATGAACCATCTTTGGCTTTTGATTGACATCTCCAACATTTCTTTGATGTATGCTGAGGAGCGCTTGTGATTGAAACCTTTGTTGAAAGGTGTACTGAATGATTCTCTTAAAATAGAATGCACAGCCAAATTAACTGAGAACTACCCTGCCCCAGGTTTAAAATGTGGGTTTTTTCGTACAGAAAGAAACTCCTACTTCGAAGGCTCAGAGGGGTTGACAAGGGATTAACTTCCTTATTTCTCCAGTGTTTGGGAATTGAAACAATGCCTGTACATCATCAGCAAAGTTTTATTCGAAAGCATACAGTTCAACAACTTGGGTATTTCGTTGTCATCATCCTCCCTCCAATCTCTGCATAAAACACAAGTTTGATAGAGAAAGCAAATGGAAGAAAAAGTTTTGTAAAATAAAGCATGAACATAAACAGCGTAGATGAAAATGAATTCAAAATATGCAATGCTCATTTCATTAAAATCACCATTCAAAAATAAACAAAATCTAAAAGTAAACAGCACAATAAAGGAAATACAAACAGTACAGAAACATGGCCTAGTGACTAATCAGCAACAAAGATAAGCTATCTTGTCTGAAACACTTGGCTTTAGGAAAATTGGGCTTTGACTTGTCTTCAGCCACTCTGATCTGGCAAAGGATTAGTGACAACATTAGGACCCATATCCTTGAAAGTGAGCAACTTTGATCTCACCAACTCTTGAACTCTTTCCTTCAGAGGGAAACATCTTTCTAAATCATGGCCTGCTGCGCCTTGATGGAAAGGACAATGAAGATCAGATCTGAAACCATCAGGGAGAGGATTTCGAGGAGGCGGCATAGCTCTTGTTGTAATCAACCCTTGCTGGACCAAAGCAGGATACAGTTCCGTATAAGTCATGGGGATAGGATCAAAGTCGACCCTATTACGAATTTGATTCCGTTTAACAGCTTGAACTTGCACAGGAGCAACAGCAGCTACATAAGGTTGATCACCATTTTGAGGTCTACGACGAGATCCCCTTCTGTCATCTGACACAGCATTAGTCTCATTCTCCTTCTTCTTGTGGAAGTTTCCATAAGGTTTCTTTGATCCACCAGAAGATTCAGCAACATTAGCAACTTTCCCTTTCTTGATCCCCTCTTCAAGTCTCTGGCCAATAGTAACCAAATCTGTGAAATTTGAGGACACACTTCCAATCATTTTTTCCCAGTAGAAAGGGGAGAGAGTATCCATGAACATTCCAGTCAATTCTTTCTCAGCTAATGGTGGTTCAACTTGGGAAGCCAATTCTCTCCAACGTTGAGCATATTCTTTGAAAGACTCTTTTTCCTTCTGAGCCATGTTTTGCAACTGTCGGCGATCAGGTGCCATGTCCAGATTGTACTTATACTGCTTCATGAAAGCATCAGTCAGATCTTGGAAGCAATGAATGTGATTACTCTCAAGTCCCATATACCATTTCAGTGAAGCTCCACTCAAACTATCCTGAAAGCAATGGATAAGCAATTTATCATTCTGGGTATAAGCAGCCATTTTGCGATAGTACATGGTCAAATGGCTTCTTGGCCAAGTGTTCCCCTTATACTTCTCAAACTCAGGAGTCTTGAATTTTGCAGGCATGACAAAGTTGGAAACCAGACACATATTCTCAGCAGCAACCCCAAAGTAATCATTTCCTTCCATGGCTCTCAGGCGCTTTTCTAAAGTATGATACTGCTCTTTGACATCTTCAATATCTCCAGCATCTCCTTGACTTCCATTCTGGGAACGGGAAGCTTGATATTCAAACAGAGGATTAACATAAGTAGGCTGAGCAACAGTATGCACAATAGGTTGAGATTCAGTGAAGACAGGAGCATGAAACACTGGATTTGAAGCTTGACCAATCACAAGTTGTGAAGATTGACCAATACCAGGAGTCTTCTCATAGGGAGGAGTGTAACCATGAGGCAAACCAAACTCAGGCCACGTAGAAGGTGGTTGTTGAGTAGGTTGAGGGTCAACATCAGCACTTGAGACTTCAACAATGACAGTCTTCTGAGGCGGTTCTCCTCTAGCAATCAAAACTTGCAGCATTTCAGTTAACTTGGTCATGCCTGACTTCAATTCGTCAATTTCCATTCTGACCTCTGCATTGTGTTGCTCTTGGTATTCCATTCTCAATTTGACGTTGGCTCTAGTTCCGTACTTGTGTGGAGGAATCAGCTTGACGGTAGACAGACAAACTCTGAAGATGGAGAGAGACAAGGATAAGTTTTCTGGACAACCTGGATGTATGTATGCAAATGATGCAATTGCTGTTTTTTTATTTATTTATTTGATTTTCAAAGAATTCAAGTTATTACTTTGTAAACATCAAAACATGAAGGAAGTAAATCCCATATTGGATCAAAGCTTTGATCAAGTTATCATCAAGATCAATTATCCATTTTGGTGGATTAAGGTTTTCACCCTATCGACACCCAAGATCCATTGAGTTTGATGAAACTTATGATGTTTACAAAGAAAGACCTATGAGTTCCTTGGAAATCAAATGAATGCATGGATGCATGGTTTATGCATCAATCACAATCAAGATCACACACGGTCACACAAACAGGGTTCAAAGGTTCGACGTCACGAGCATGGAGTCAAGTTTAAGAACCACCCACAAAGGTATGTACTAGGGAATTTTGTACCTGCCGAACGGGTTCTACAAAGGTTCCCAGAGTTTTCAATCTTCTATCGGATATTACCGCCACGCACAATTGCTCATGGGCGCCAATAATATGCCTAAAAAGACCTCATCTGAGCGTAGTATCGCATGACAACAAGCTCAAATTGGTACTTGATCTTGTTTCTGCACTACATCCTAAAAAAGGCTTAGATTGGTTAAAAAGGGTTCTAGGCCATTCAGCTTCTACGGACACTCACTATTGAAAGTAATAGCATTCTTACGATAGTTCGTAACAACATCTACTACCTTCCATGAGGCCTCCACTGATTGGGGTTCCACCATATGACGCTCATGGTAAGGATTGCTCCTGACATGCGACTATTGGTCTTACCGCCTCCTATCTCAAGTTACTCACAAAAGTCCGGGTTAGAACTTTATCTCATCACAGAGGAACCATCGAGCACCAAAAAGAAAAAAAGAAAATAACAAACACAGCACACAGCAATATATACAGATAAAAACACACAGACAAACAAAAATAGGCTTAACACACTTAAAACTGGGTCCCCAGTGGAGTCGCCATTTTTCTGTAGCGGGGAAAATCTGACATCGAAGCCATGGGATTGACTCGAATCAATATTTCAGTGAAAGTCGCCACCGCGCTTTTATTATTTCCAAAGGAAAAGGGAAAAGAACGAAAAAAACCAAAGTTTGTTTTGAAAACAAAAAGAAGAGATCTTGGGTACGGGTGTTGATTATATGAGGGGAAGGTTTTAAGCACCCCTCATATTTGTGGTACTCCACAGGAACCTTTTTGAAAATCTGTGTGTGTGTGCTAAAAAAGAGTTTGTTTTATTTTTAAAATAAGCTCGGCAAAGCGTTAAGCTTCGGGCCTACATACCTCCTCGGTGCAATGGAGAAGTCAGAGCTAATGTAGTTCCGCTTTTGGGAAAAACATTTTTAAAAACGAATAAACACTTTGTTGTCGTTAGAGAGAAATACTCAGCCATTGATTTTGAGCATGAGAACAAACAAGTTCTTTGCATCGCAAATGAAAGAAGGGCTCCAACTCGGATAAAATCGACGAGTATGCCACTAGCTCTCTCACGCGGAAAAGATCTCATTATTATCAATCAATTTCAAAATCGTGGGGTATAACCACTCGTTTCGACAATTAACGGTGTCTAAACTTTTGAAGAAAAACCACTAAGGGCCAAAGATATTTTTAAGAAAAGGTTTTGAAAAGGTTTGCAAACATAAGAATATTTTGGAAAAAAGGGAGAAGATTTTGAAAATTTAAGAAGTGGGAGGAGATGAAGAGGCTAACCTAGTGCATAAAGTAAAAGCTAAGGAAAGAAACGGTCTAACCAAATAAGAAGCCAACACTTGACATTAAGAGCCAAAGTAGTTTTCCCATCCTTTGGATTTATCAATACCAACACATTAACACTTGGGGATCCAGATGAACTTATTGTCTTAGCACCACTTTGCATTAAGCACATTAAGGTTCTGACGAAAATCGGGCAGAGTAACGGCTGTTTTCGGGTAAAATCCTTATATCAATGCCTTGGAATTAACCATCAAGGGCTTTAAAGGAAATACCTGCACACAAAAACATACAACAGTACAATGCCAGACAGACAGAATAATCACAGGGGAGTAATAGAATGAGTCCAGAGGTACTAGGTCCATAAGTCCGAATCTCCAAATTGCTAAGGATAGTAACCGATAGTCCAAAGAGAACCTTATGTATTTTTTTAGATTTTGGTTATTTATTAGTGTTTTAGCAAGAAAAGTAGATTATGGTCCAAGTGGACAAAGAAAAATGACGGAAGCATAAACATATGTCCAAGTGGACAAAAGGGAAAATGGCGGAACGTAAATATGATGAAATGATAAAATAAAGCGATAAAGCGAGAAATATAAAGAGCGGTAATATAAAGAGCGGTAATATAAAGAGCGGTATAGTAAAGGTGCGGAAATTAAAGTTAGTTGTTAAATGTTAAAGATAACCATCTTGAAACTTGTCAAGTATGTTATCAAAGTTAGTAGGAGATCGATGGTGAGTGAATGATGTACTCGGATTTAAATTCAATGGGGTTTATCAGAAGCTTGATAAAATCATAGCGACTACACGATAAAAACCTCCACAAGTCTTAAATCAACCGCATACAATTCTCTTCCATATTGGATCTTTTATCGAGTCGGGACAAATGTAGGAGAACTCTCCATGTATCAAGATTATCAATCAAAAGAAATAAGAAGGAGAAGAAGAAATGATCTAGCCTTTATCAAGAATCCATAGAATTCTCAAGATATTAAGACTTTCATCGATCAAGAGGAAATAAAATGAAAAAAGATAAGAATAGAAACAAATTGATCTAGTCTTTATCAAGAATCCATAGAATTCTCAAGATATTAAGACTTTCATCGATCAAAAGAAAGATAAGATGAAAATAAGAATGAAAACAAATTGATCTAGTCTTCATCAAGAATTCATAGAATTCTCAAGATGTTAAGACTTTCATCGATCAAAAGAAAGATAAGATGAAAATAAGAATGAAAACATGAAAGATAATCAACTCACACTATCATTAATATCATTCATCCATTTTGGTGGATTAGGTCATTTCAAACCTATCAACACCCTAGATCCAATGATATTAATGAAGTGGAGGAAGTAGGAAGCCAAAACAAGCATAAAAAAGGCAAAAAAACCACATTCTGCCCAGTGTAAATCGATTTGCACAGAGTGTAAATCGATTTGCATAACTTTGTTTTCAAAATCTGCGCAGTTTTCAGTTGTGTAAATCGATTTGCACCAGATGTAAATCGATTTGCACAACACAGTTTTCAAAAAAACAGCAAATCAAGAGAAGAAAACTTGTTTAAACATAAAACCAAACACCTTGTGATCTTGGATCAATTTGTGCACGAAAATGTATCAATTAAGCAAGCAAATCTCATCAATATAGCACCAAAGGTGCATCAAGCATAAACAACAATGGATCACATCTTGAATCATGTAAAGGATCTAGAATTTTACCAAATCTTCACAAACTTTGAATCTTCTTCAAGAACACACAACCACAAGCCTTGATCTCTCACAATTGATGAAGAAACTAGTGTTTATGTTGAGGTTTAGCTCTAAATTAGTGAGGTTCAAGATGTGACTCACTAATTTGTGTGGAAGAAAAAGAGCTTTGAGTGATGGGTTTGGAAGAGGTGAGGAGAGAATTTGCAATAAGTTTCTTGGCTATCAAAGCTTCAAGGAATGAATTTGCAATAAGTTTTTTGGCTATCAAAGCTTGAAAAATGAAGAGGGGAATGCCTCAATTTATAGGAGCTAGGCTTGGGAATTTTTGTGGCTTGAAGTTAGGATTGGAAAATAGAATTAGGCTTGGAGAAAGGTTTTGGAGCCAAAAATGAAATCCAATGGTCTTGATGCAATCACATGAGGGCTCATGATAAAATGATGTAGGAAATCCAATGTGAGAACTAAGTCATGCTTCCCATGCTTGCAAATGATGTCAACACTCTCAAAAGCTGAAATTTGCCTTCATTTTTCCAAATTCGTGCTGGTGCAATCGATTTACACTTTATGCAAATCTATTTACATAGCTGAGAAAGGCAAAATCTGGGGAAAAAACAGTTATGTAAATCGATTTGCACCTTATGCAAATCGATTTGCACTGATGGCAGAAGCAAAATCTGGTGCAGAAACAGTTGTGTAAATCGATTTACACCTTATGCAAATCGATTTGCACAGTGTAAATGTTGAAAAATGCCCTTTTTGAAGGATACTTTGACTTGGTACCTACAAAACACAAACATACAAAAGCACAAGGCAATATTTTTGGTATTTTGGTTAGTAAAACAATATATACAAGACTAAAACATTGGTGTTTGATGATCCCTCTTACAGATGAAGTGAGCATAACACCGAGAGCAGACCTTTAAGATGAAACTCTTGATTGATGATTGATATGCAAATGATGTATGATCTTAGGGTCAAAAATTGGGGTATGACACATGCATCTTTGGAAGGTCGCGGGTGCATTGCAAAGCCCAAAAGGCATTCGTCTATAGGCGAATGTACCATAAGGACAGGTAAATGTGGTCTTCTCTTGGTCGTCAGGGTGGATAGGAATTTGGAAAAATCCGGAGTATCCATCCAAATAACAGAAATGCGAGTGTTTAGCTAGGCGTTCGAGCATTTGATCTATGAAAGGTAAAGGGAAATGGTCTTTTCGAGTAGCTTTGTTTAGCTTCCTATAGTCAATGCACATTCTCCATCCAGTTTGGGTACGTTGTGCTACAGATTCGCCTTTAGCGTTAGTGATTACAGTAACTCCTCCTTTCTTTGGTACGACGTGAACAGGGCTAACCCATTTACTATCGGATATAGGATATATTATTCCGGCTTCTAGTAGTTTATGGATTTCCTTCTTAACCACATCACTCATAATAGGATTTATCCGCCTTTGATGTTCTCTAGATGTTTTACAGTCGTCTTCGAGCATTATGCGGTGCATACAGAGGGAAGGACTTATTCCTTTCAAATATGATATGTTATATCCTAAAGCGGTTGGGTATTTTCTTAGGACAGTAAGTAATTTTACAGTCTCGGTTTGTCCTAAGTTAGCGTTTACTATAACTGGTCGGTTTTGTTCTTCGTCAAGGAATTCGTATCTTAGATCGGTAGGCAGTGTTTTTAGTTCTATAGCAGGCTTCTTCGGTCCAGGTATAGGATCAGGAGTAAGTGCCAAGCATTCACTCAAGTGGTTATCTTGATATTCCCCTCGCCAGTTGTCATCTTCAAGGATTGGCGGCATAGGAATTTTTATGATCTCGGTTTCCTTGTTTGGCTCGGATTGTATTTCATTAACACACTCGTCGATTATGTCAGCAGAGCAGCATGTGTCAATTATAGAAGGTGCTTTTAGGAATTGGGAAAGGATAAATTCTATTTTCTCTTCTCCTACTTCGAAAGTAAGCTTTCCTCGCTTTACGTCTATAATTGCACCAGCGGTTGCTAAGAATGGTCTTCCTAATATGATCGGGATGTTAGAATCTTCTTGGATATCCATAATGATGAAATCAGTCGGGATGTAGAATTGACCTACACGAACAGGGATATTCTCTAACATTCCTACAGGATATTTTACTGAACGGTCTGCTAGTTGAAGAGACATTCTCGTTGCTTTAAGCTCACCTAGATTTAGTTTCTTACAGGTTGAAAGAGGCATCAAACTAACACTAGCTCCTAAATCGCACAAGGCTTTCTCTATAATGGTTTTACCTATTACGCAGGGTATAGAGAAACTACCAGGGTCTTTCAGTTTTGGAGGCATGTTGTTTTGGATGATAGCACTACATTCAGCGGTAAGCGTCACAGTTTCGTTATCCTCTAGTTTCTTTTTGTTCGATAAGATTTCTTTTAGGAATTTAGCGTACGAAGGCATTTCAGTTATGGCTTCTGTGAATGGTATGGTTATGTTTAATTGCTTCAGAAGTTCTACAAATCTCTTAAATTGCGCTTCGGTTTTTGATTTAGCTAATCTTTGAGGATAAGGAATTGGCGGCTTATAAGGTGGTGGTGGAACATAAGGTTTTTCCTTTTCAGATTCCACTTCGTTATGGTTCTCTTTAGTCTTAGCAGTTTGGTCATCATTTGGTGTCTTTTGGGTTTCCTTTGGCTCTTGTTGTGACATGGGTACGTTTTGAGTTCGAGGATCAACGGGTCCATCGTAATTCGTTCCACTTCGTAGTGTTATTGCGTTCGCATGTCCTTTAGGATTAGGTTGTGGTTGAGCAGGAAACGTGCCAACAGGGGCAGCGGTAGGTGCTTGTTGTTGAGCTACTTGTGAGATTTGAGTTTCAAGCATTTTGTTATGCATAGCTAAAGCATCTACTTTGTTCGATAGTTGTTTTAGTTGCTCGCTATTGTGAATATTTTGATTCAGGAAGTCTTTGTTGGTTTGTTGTTGGGAAGCTATAAAGTTTTCCATCATGATTTCTAGATTTGACTTCCTAGGAGTGTTTTGAGCAACTACAGGCGCTTTTTGGTAGCCAGGTGGTACAGCAGGTGCTTGTCCAGGTGCGTACAACGCATTGTTGTTTTTATAGGAAAAGTTCGGATGGTTCTTCCATCCAGGGTTGTACGTGTTAGAATAAGGGTTTCCTTGAGCATAATTTACTTGATCAGATGGGGTTCCAGTCAAGAGTTGACATTCGGCAACTACATGTCCAGTCAATCCACAGATCTCGCAGTTAGGTATTACAGCAGCAGCGGTGGCTGATGGAGTGACGGTTAAGTTCTCGATCTTTTGAGTTAAAGCGTCTACTTTCGAGTTAACACGGTCTATACCACTTATTTCGTACATTCCTCCTTTGGTTTGGGCTTTCTCTAGAGCGGCTCGTTCTCCACCCCATTGGTAATGGTTTTGTGCCATGTTCTCTATGATGTTATATGCTTCATCATGTTGCTTGTCCATTAATGCTCCGCCAGCAGCGGCATCTATAGTCATTTTAGTGTTATATAAGAGACCACCATAGAAAGTATGGATGATCAGCCATGGTTCGAGTCCATGATGAGGGCATAGTCTAAGCATGTCCTTATAACGTTCCCAAGCTTCGAAGAGTGATTCGTTATCTTTCTGGGTAAATCCGTTGATTTGACCTCTGAGCATAGCAGTTTTGCTAGGCGGGAAATATCTCGCTAAGAATACTCTCTTCAATTCGTCCCATGTGGTTATGGAGTTCGAAGGCAGGGATTGAAGCCACGCTCTAGCTCTATCTCTCAAGGAGAAAGGAAAGAGACGTAATCGAATAGCTTCGGAACTAACGTTGTTAGCTTTGACAGTGTCGGGATATTGCACGAACACAGATAAATGGAGGTTAGGGTCGTCTACAGGGCTTCCAGAGAATTGATTCTGTTGAACAGCTTGGACCAGTGAAGGTTTCAGTTCGAAATTGTTCGCCTCAATCGCAGGTGGTGCGATGCTTGAGTGCGGTTCAGCGCGCGAAGGAGCGGCATATTCTCTAAGAGGACGAAGAGCAGCCATCTCTAACTTTGGGGTGAATTGATTCGTTTGATCAGTAAAAATCAATTCCTGATTAATCGGAATTGGGTCTTCTTCGGGAAGATTGCGAGCTCGACGTTTGACGTTAATGAAACGTTCGATCTCGTTAATTCGTTGTATTAAATCTCCTCCTTGTGAACGAGTATTTGGCATACAATCGTTCAAAAAGAAAGGGAAGAATTGTCCTAGTCTCTACGGTGTAACAGTGAGTTACAATATCGACTTAAATAGTCCCCGGCAACGGCGCCAAAAACTTGATTGCGACTTTACGTGTCTATAAATCTGATAACTGCAAGTGCACAGTCGTGTCGTGTAGTTTTAAAAGATATCGAATCCACAGGGACTATGAATCGACCTACCGTTATCTAAGGTTACTATGTAAAGCTAGGAGTACTAAAATTTCGATTGTTCCTAAGGGAAAGTGATTGTGAGAAAATAAAGAATAATAATAAAAGACAGGTATCAGTATGTATTTCGTTTAACTTGAGGTAATCTGAAGGTCCATTGGCTTTTGCATAATTAAATTAAAAATCTTTACTAATTCAATTGATTAAAAATCCTCGTCTCAAACTTTCGCTCTGTTGATTCAGATTACTATCCTAATCCTAATGTACGCTTTCGCCATCCCATTAGATTTCAGAAGAGCTTTTTGGAAACAATGTAATTAATAAAATGCCTATTTTATGAGGTTGTTATCTATTTAAATCTCCCAATCTCAAACTTTCGCTCTGTTGACTCGGAGCAAGCTAATATCCCTAACGTACGCTTTCGCCGTCCCGCTCGAGTGTAAAAACAATTTTTGAAAATAAATAAGTCCCAATTAGTTTTAATACGCTTTCGCCATCCTTAAAACTAATGTCCTATGTCTACTATCTGGTTAAAGATCTCAAACTTTCGCTCTATTGATTTTAACCTTTGACCGTCTTAACTCCTCAAACTTTCGCTCTATTGGTTTTAAGACTTACTAATTAATTAGACATACAAACCAAAAACAAGTGATAATTAATAAAACATAATTAATCCAATTTATTTCGGATCCCTACGGTTAACTTACTTTACATACCGACACCTTTAGTAATTTAGCCAGACATATTAATACGGTTAAACATGCATAAATTGGTTTGGTTCATAATAATAAGCATATTAAATGGTATATAATATATCATGCAAATAAATATAAATAAGGCGGTAAATAAAAACCTGAATTAAATAAATGGTAATTGGATCTTCAAGTACTGAACTTCCACCACAGGTTGGCTGGATTGTTCCTCGGAATTTAAATGGCAGAAAATAAAAACAAGGAAATAAAACGATAAATCTAACGTAAGGCTAGATCTATGAAAAGTTCACAACAATTTCCAGTGTAGAAATCGTTGTGAGAAAATAAATGGTTGAATGAAAGCAGAATAAAGAGAAACGGTTCGCGGTACAATTTCGGCAGCACTTCGTTGGCAGGAAATCGGACTCTTTGAAAGTGAGATAGCAGGTCCTATTTATAGGAGAGGGTCTGCTGTGACGTTGCGTGAAAAGAGGAGCTTTTTGCAGACTGGGCGTGGAGACGTGCGTCTCCGTTTCTTCAGGAGGCAGCTTGACTGACTTGAGACGTGCGTCTCAAGTGGAGAAGATGTAGGAACATGGAGACGTGCGTCTCCCTTTGCTGACGTGGCATAGAGGACGTGGAGACGTGCATCTCCACTTGCTGGGCAGGTTTGGGCCACGCGCCTTTGGTTCCATGGTGGGCTGAATATCTCTTTTGGGCCTTTTGGGTCCTAATTGCACCCCTCTTTCGCTTCAGCACTCCTTTTTCGTCTTTTAGGCATAAATATTGGTCATTTAAGCTCTATTTTCTTTCCTTTTCACAAATAGTCGTAATTGAAGTGTAAAACCTGAAACAAAGCAAATACACGCGTAATATCATAATAAATTAACATAATAAATGGAAAATGCTATAAATATCTATGGATTTTAAGCTAAATATACGATATAAAATCGTGTTATCAATAACACCAAGAGAAGTAAGCCCAAAAAATAACACAAGAATTGTTAGACCAAACGACACGACACTTGGTCGGACAAGACCGACCCGCTCTGATACCACTAATGTAACACCCCAATTCTACCCAGGCATATAGGTACAAATATCAGAGTATAAAAATTAAATTCATAAAAACAATTAGGGGCGTTACACTAAGTAACCACATAACCAAACATAACATACTCGCAAAAGATGCGTAACACAAATAGTCAAAGAGGAAAGATTCTCATAAACACCTGAATGTATTCATACTTATATATATATATATATATATATATATATATATATATATATATATATATGCATCGGTAAACAAAATATCCACAACATTCCTCCAAAATACACCGTATGAGAAGGTATCCAAAATACATAATACGAATGCATCTAAAGGATCAAATATACATCAAAAGGATCCTATAAGCATTATCTACAAAATAAGTGTTCGATCCCCCCCTAGGTGTTACGTATCACGAGCGGACGACGCCAAAACGGACGACTACAAGGAGAGCACCTACACTTGCGGATCACCTGCACATTACCCACGAGTAGGTAACATTAAGGCAGAAGGGTCAGAATATAATTCATAATGAAAGCATGATAAATATAGTGATGCCCACAAGTATCATCCAGAATCATATAACAAGATAATCCACTAAGTCAGCCACAATCAATATATAAGTAATGCGACACATGAATGGTAACATAAATTATAAAGACTGACGATGATGAATGAGACTCGACTATGCATATGCATGTGGTACCAAATCCGGAGTAAAACTCCTCCTTGTCATTATGACAAATACACCTTGCCGAGCATTATGCTGGGACTTCTTTCCCTCAGGAAAATACACCTTTGTCGAGCAGTAAGCTACGACTAACCGTCATCGAGCATCTAGCCCCCACTGATGACCTCTTGCCACTCGGGCAAATACACCTTTTTACCGAGCATTAAGCTTCCACTGGTAATAATTGCCAATTCAGGCCACCTGTTAATAGCATTCCGCCATTAACGTAATGAAATGTCATGCTGTGCATACAAACGACTCAATTACATAACAACAACAACAACAATATAACTCGGTCACATATCTACATCACACCGGTTATATTAATCCACACGGGTACATCCTCAAAATTGCCACTCGGGCGTTCATATTCACACAGCACACATATACCGTCAAAACATACTTGATTAGCAAATATCATTTCACAAAATACATTTATGAAAAATCATTCAACCACCAACACACTCCTCTTTATCATAAAGGATACTCAAGGGTTCCCATAATACTTCAAACGGCGCGTAGAAACGACCTACGGTTCAAAAGATACAACAAAACGAAGTTTGGAAAACAAAATTTCGCACAGTCCGCTTGAGCTCGGCTCAGCGGACCCAGACAGAAAATCATCAGACAAAAATATAGAACCTCCGCTCATCGGACCTTCACAGAGATTTTTCTGCAAGAGGACCTCCGCTCAGCGGACCCCCTCCGCTCAGCGGACCTGCGTAAACATAGAAAAATCAGTTCTGCAACAGACCTACAAAACCCCACCCAATCATCTCAAAACCTCAAATAAGCCTCCCTACACATCCTACACAACCCATACATGCCATATATTCACTCTAACAATCAATGATCCATGGCTCACTCACTAAATGTCAATAACTTAATAAATCCTTCATGAGCAAGAAAAACATGGAGAAATGGAAAAACAAACATGATCCATGGGAATATCTATCATCATA
The DNA here is from genome assembly GCF_029867415.1 of Vicia villosa. Classification (NCBI taxonomy): domain Eukaryota; kingdom Viridiplantae; phylum Streptophyta; class Magnoliopsida; order Fabales; family Fabaceae; genus Vicia; species Vicia villosa. Next base: position 125,598 of record NW_026706131.1, read on the forward strand.
GTACACATACACACCACAAAATCAAGTTTATAACTTCAAAACTCACAAAACACCCAATCCACCATTTTTGGTCAAACTTAGAAAAGAGCAAGAACAAGAACAAAACACACAAAACTATAAGAGTCATACAATCAAGATAAACTAGATTCATCCCCCTTACCTTGGTTAGATTCTTGGCTCTAGCTTGGTTTGGATTTCTACAATTCTCTTCTTCTCTTTTTTTTCTCTTCTTTCTCTTCTCTTCACAAGTTTTCTTTCTTTCTTTCCCAAAATATCTCAAAATATCTCTTTTTCTCTCTATATCTCTTTCTATTTCTCTACTTCTCATTTTCACCCACTCAACTCTCATAAATTCTAATTTTGGCCCAAATGTTACTAAACATTAATTCTAACCAATTAACACCCAAAACATAATAATTACACACATGGAAAGTAATAAGTGAAATATTAACATAATTAATATTTACCGACTGACTCGACTCAAAAACGGTAAAATTAGGGAAATGTAGCAAACATCACAATTATTTAGAAAAACACATTTACGGGCGTTACATCTTGTACAAAAGATGTTAACTCTTTCAGTCTTTCCACATTAGGCGCTTTGAAACCGTACTTCTTGGTATGCCTTTTTACCCATTCCATAACTTAATCCTATAATGTTTGCAAAGAAAACTCTCTAAATTTTTTTTGGAAAAATCATGTTTATGGAAAAAGATGGATTTTTTTTTATGCATGTATGAATGCATGGATGCATGAATGCCACATATACAAACATGGTAAGGCAAACATGATAATGCAAACATAGTAACGCAAACATGGTACTACAAACATGGTAATACAAACATGGTACACACAAGTTCAAAGGTTCAGCGTCACGAGCATTAGGTCAGAGAACCAAACATGGGATAGTACTAGAGTTTAATCACCTGCACAACATGTTCTACTGATACGCCAGAGTCTACATTTTTCTTTCGTATATTACCGGCTTGCACAACTGAACTTGTGAGCTAGCAATATTCTCAAGAAAAACTCATCTGAGTGTGGCTCTCCGCATGACAACTAATCCAGGTCTTCACCTGAATAGTTTCTGCACCACAACCTAATAAGGCCAGGATGGGTTATGGGTTCTATAGCCAACTCAGCTTCTACAGTTCAATGAAAGCAATAATGTCTTTGCAACTGAACTTGCTAAACATATACTACCAACAAGGAACCTCCACTGAGCGGAAGGATTCTCATGCTAGCTTTTTAAGGACTGACTCCTTGTATGCCATACATGACTATACCTTCCACCTAATTCTTATGTGTACTTAATCCGGGTTAGGATTTGTCCATAATGTATCACTTGTAACAAAATCACACAAGTAACAGAACCAAAGAACCACATATGTAACAAGAATGGAAACATAATAATTAGAAATAACCCTTTCTTTGGAAACAATAAAAAGTTTTGTCCCCAGTGAAGTCGCCATTTTTCTGTCGCGGGGAAAAATCGTATCTTTTTCGGGATGAGACACTTGATGCCTTCTTTGGGCTCGAGTGCTCATGAAAATGATTTTTCTTTTGTTTTTGTCACGACCAAACTTTTTATTGTTTCCAAAACAAGAAAAGGAAAAAAGTTGCAATAACCTTAAAAGAGATGCAAAGCCATAAACTAAAAGCAATGCAAAAGTGGGGGAGAGATTCCGGGTAAGAGGATTGGTTAGACAAAGGGAAGGTATTAGCACCCAACGTATCTATAGTACTCTATAGGTTTCTTTGTTATGTTTGTTTCATTCTATGTTATGGTGGAGGTTCTTGTGAAATAGGTGGGACCTAAGGTGTTTGTTTGATTATGCTCGCAAAGATCATCGCGATCCTCTACATACATATCCCTTAGAGGGAATCAGAGCATCTGTAGCTTGGGGTCTACGGGTGCTAAGGTTTGAGTGGTTTGAGGGAGAAGTTTTGCTCGCCAAGGATACGACCTTGTGCCTACGTATTCTCAAAGGGATGTTGAGAAAATCAGAGCAATCGTAGTTCCCACTTATGCTAGTGGAAGCAAAGGATAAGAGACAAATATCATCTAAATGCTCGATGTATCTAATCTATATCATCACATACATCTGTTTGATTTTTGTTTGAAATCTTTTCATTATAAGCCCTGGGCTGTGCCACTTATGGCGCTTAGAATGATAAAGATGTTTTTTTGTTTAGCCAGCCTTGTGGCAAAAACTTTCAATGAAGTCAGCCTTGTGACAAAAAGTTTTGATTAATCAGCCAGCCTTGTGGCAAAGGTTTCGACGAAGCCAGCCTTGTGGCAAAAACTTTGATTAATCAGCCAGCCTGGTGGAAAAAGGTTTGATTGATTAGCCAGCCTTGTGGCAAAAAAAAGTTATTTGATTGATTGATTGTTTGTGATGATATAGAAGAGATACTCCTATCATAGAGATGATAAATGTCTAATCTCCTAGGGTATTTGTTTTGGATTATGGGGATGCTTATAAGAAGCCCGTGGGTCCTTGTACGAAGCCCAAGAGGAGGCTATCCGAGGGTCCTTGCATTGTAAGCCCAAGAGGAGGCGATGGGAGGGACAATTGAGGGTCCTTGCATTGTAAGCCCAAGAGGAGGCTATGGGAGGGACAAGTCGTTTGTACAAAGCCCAAGAGGAGGCATGGTATAGTTGGTTTGAGCTCTTAGAGCGATTTCACCGGGAAACCATACTCTATGTCCTAACCTAAACTCGGGAGATTCTTTGCACGAAGCCCAATAGGAGGCTATGGGGAACCTAGTGTTGTACTAAGTTGAACAAGTATATACATGAACACAAATAGATGAACAAGTATGAACAAACATGGACAAACATGAACAAGTATGAACAATTACACATATATATGACAAAGTGTGTGTATACAATGGAGTTTATGAAGGAAATATACCTGTAAGCATGATCCGTTTGTACACGGGGGCTCGGGACTCATACTCGGGGAGAGGCCCACTTGAGTTTATTCAAAGCTATGTAAACAAGTATTTACAAAAGGGCTTGGGACTTATACCTACATGGAGGCCCATGGTATTTTTGGGAAGATTTAAAGAAAACCTTCATTTTTGATTTGTTGTTCAAGGTTAAAAAACAAATTGATCGAGGTATGTGTCATACCCCAATTTTTGACCTAAGATTCCACCTCATATCATTGCATATGCATCATTTGCATCTCTAACAAATTGCATAGTTTGTGTTTGCTACTTGTGACTCAGCAGGGTTTAAACAAGAAATCACTCATCAGTACAAGTAACAAATCAATTAGGGTTTTGTTCTCCCTCCATTTCAAATGAATCATCTTCATCAACAATCAACATTTGGTCCTCAGAGATTCATTTCAACAAGCTCAAAGGCTCTGAACCAACCAGATTAGGGTTTTGACTGAAGATAGCATACTCCTGACTTTTGCTCAGGATTTGACCTAAAGACTTGGGACATGACCTCAAGACCCCAAGTACATCATTTTGACCTAATCCATTGGCTCATAACATCTCCTATACAAGGATTGATCAACAGTGAAATTTCAAATCATCAGATTAGGGTTTTGAACTATCAGGGACTGAAATCAGGGATCACATTTGGGAAACCCTAAAAATCCCCAGGAAGTCAATCAAAGATTTCAATCATCCTCAAATAATCCCTATGACAATATCCAATGGAAATTGCATCTCAATTCAAGATCCACAGTCATCAATTTCATCAGGTCGACAATTAGGGTTTTTGACCTAATTCACTGAACAACTGACTTTTCTAATCAGAACATGGTGCCACAACTCAAACCATGACTCAATATCCTCTAATGCTTCAATATGATACATTCATACCATTCATTTGGTGAGGATAGCCTAGTTCATTTGAAATCTCCAGAAACGCGGTTCGTCTGAAAAAGTCAACTGCATAAGATCACCATTGACTTTTGGGGAATTTTGGTCAACCATGACTTTTGAAGTTTTAAATCATCAATATATGATATGAGAAGTCATTTGATCAAGAAAAATCAAGAAAATCAATCAAGAATCAAAAAGTCAATGTTTGACTTTTATACTTAGAAAAATTTTCTAAGTGTTTTTCAATGGTTTTTTCCAAACTTTGGAAGGGAATAACTCAAAATTTCACCTACAAACTGAAAAAAACTTCCAACATGAAAGTTGTAGATTTTGATCCAATAAACAACTTTGACACATATGATGATTTTCCAAAAGATCAACCATTTAAGAGATATGGAGCTTCAAAGTTGGTATCTTTTGAAAATTTCACTTAAAACTTCATTTTCTTCAAAGTTCATGGATCTTTTTCACCCATTTCCTTAAAGGTCTTGAAGAAACTTTCAACTAGGGTTTTGAAGTGTGTAATATGAGCTTTCCAAAATTTCCAAGAGCATGAAAAAATATGGAGTGTAACTATGGTTTTGAATTTTGACATTAGTGAACTTTTCACTTGAAATTTCATGCCATTTTCACTAAGTTATGAACCATTTTGCCAAATGATCCAAGTAATGATGCATAGAAGCAATAATTGAATGATATTTTTTGATTTGAAGATCAGAATGGAAGAGGATAAGAAGCTTGAGTTTTAACCATGGTTTGGTCACTTTAACCATTTTGCATTAAATGTAAAAGATTCCTTTTTATCTCTTAAGCCAAATCACCAATTCTTGATCAACTTGCAAAGGTCTGAGTTCAGAACTCTTGGCCTATAAATAGAGGTCCAAACTTCATTCAAAATCACACCAAAACCTCACAAAAGATAGGTTTTCTCTTTCTTTCTTGAATTGCAAGTTTCTTAAGTTTCTAAGAGGTAGAAAACTCAACCTCCAAACCCTTGAAGTTATGGCCAAAGTGATGGTTCTAGCAACTCATAAACATCATATGGGATGTGTTTGAACCACTCACACACCCCAAATCACCCCAAAACTCAGATTCACTTTTCAACCTCCATATGAACATGAAATGAACCTTATCATGCCAAAATCCATTCTAGCTCATTTCTGTCCAAACTATCACTTCTAACATCATCCATATATCATATATGAACTATACAATCCATCACATATAGCCAATAACCTCAGAATCATCAAGCTCGATTCATACTTGGTCCTACTGCAGATCGGGTTCCACCAACTGATCCAGATGTTTTCAATCCACTCCAAGCATTCAAACACCTTCCCTAAGGTCCATTGAAGCTATCCAGATCATCAAACAACTTCTGTAACACCCCTATTGCAGAATTCGATTCTCACTTTTGCCGTTTTTGAAGGTAAACTACTTGAACTTCAAACTCTATGAATCATGCATCATAAATGAAATATGAACATACCATCTTGTTTCTGCACCTATGAGGATCATTAACCCTCAATCAATTGCTATTTATCTTGCACATACACGATTTCATGATCAATCTCAGAATTAGGGTTCTTCGTGTTCATCACAAAATTGATCACCTTAGAGGAAAAATAAATGAATTATGAGGGCACCATCATGATCCTTGTGAAAAACCGAGTGAGATAGACCCTTCACTTGATCAATTTGGTTCAGTTTTCAGAAATTTCAAAATCAAATTGGGGATGTGTTCTTGGCGCCATTTTCTGTTCAGAAATTTCAAATGTTCGTTTTTAAATATAATTAAATGGATGCGTTATACTTACAAGCTGCGCGCGCAGCCCAGTTGGTAAGTGTTTTGGCTGGTGAGAGAGAGAGCGTGGGTTCAAACCCTTGTGGAGACAGAACATTTTTTTAACACTATTTTTCTTTATTTTCTTCACAAACTTTATTTAATTAATTAATTAACCAAACTAATTCATTTTTTCTTCATTTTTTGTATACTCCTCATTTAATATATATATTTTATGAATACCAAAAAAAATCACAAAAATATATTTAGTTAATACATTTTTAAATAGGTTTAAAATGACATGTTTTTAAGTGTTTTTAAATACTTTAAAATATTATTTTTCATTTGATTTTTAACCTAATCACTTGTAAATATTTTTTGTGATCAAACCCTAATCATTTAGGTGTTAATTAAGTATAATCTTTTTGTTTATCTTGATTAATTTAACTTCTTTCAAAATTTCAAACCGTTTTAAAACAAACGATCATTCTTTTCAAAACGATAAACCATTTCTTTTTTGATTTCAAAGGAAAATATTGATTAAATCTTTTTAATTGATCAATTGATTTTCAAAGCGATGTGGGGCCTCTCGAATATTAGAGAGTATAAGACCCACTCCTTTTTCTTTATACAGTCTTTTTTTCAAAAAAAGCAAATAAACTTCTTTTAAAACAATACTTTTCAAACTGTTTTTAAAAACAACGAAACCTCGCGTCTGTTAATAAAACAATCAACCATGTTTTATAAAATAAAACATGGGCCTCCACATAGGTATAATTCTCATTCCCGTACATGAAATTAGGTATTTCATTGTACACCTTTTTGTACATACACATTTTTGTACATATCTCGATCAATTTGTTTTTTAACTTTTAATAACAAATCAAAAAATGAAGGTTTTCTTTAAATCTTCCCAAAAATACCATGGGCCTCCATGTAGGTATAAGTCCCAAGCCCTTTGTGAATATTTTGTTTGCATAGCTGTGAATAAACTCAAGTGGGCCTCTCCCCGAGTATAAGTCCCGAGCCCCCGTGTATGCAAATGGATCATGCTTACAGGTATATTTCCTTCATAAACTCCATTATATACACACACTTTGTCATATATAGCTGTTCATATAACTGTTCATATTTGTTCATGTACTTGTTCATGTTTGTTCATACTTGTTCATATCTGTGTTTGTGTTATATACTTGTTCAACTTAGTACAACACTAGGTTCCCCATAGCCTCCTATTGGGCTTCGTGCAAAGAATCTCCCTAGTTTAGGTTAGGACATAGAGTATGGTTTCCCGGTGAAATCGCTCTAAGAGCTCAAACCAACTATACCATGCCTCCTCTTGGGCTTTGTACAAACGACTTGTCCCTCCCATAGCCTCCTCTTGGGCTTACAATGCAAGGACCCTGGATTGTCCCTCCCATAGCCTCCTCTTGGGCTCACAAAGCAAGGACCCTCGGATAGCCTCCTCTTAGGCTTCGTACAAGGACCCACGGGCTTCTTATAAGCATCCCCAATATCCAAAATCAAATGCCCTAGGAGATTAGACATTTTTCATCTCTATGATAGGAGTATCTCTTCTATAGCATCACAAACAATCAATCAATCAAATAACTTTTTTTGCCACAAGGCTGGCTAATCAATCAAACTTTTTCTTGCCACAAGGCTGGCTAATCAATCAAACCGTTTTGCCACCATACTGGCTGATTAATCAAAGTTTTTGTCACAAGGCTGACTTCATTGAAACTTTTTCCACGAGGCTGGCTGATTAATCAAAACTTTTTGTCACAAGGCTGACTTCATTGAAAGTTTTTGCCACAAGGCTGGTTAAACAACAAAAAACATCTTTATCATTCTAAGCGCCATAAGTGGCACAGCCCAGGGCTTATAATGAAAAGATTTTCAAACAAAAATCAAACAGATGTATGTGATGATATAAATTAGATACATCGAGCATTTAGATGACATTTGTCTATTTTCCTTTGCTTCCACTAGCATAAGTGGGAACTACGATTGCTCTGACTTTCTCAACATCCCTTTGAGAATACGTAGGCACAAGGTCGTATCCTTGACGAGCAAAACAAAACAAAAAAAAACCATTCAAACCTTAGCACCCGTAGACCCCGAGCTACAGATGCTCTGATTCCCTCTAAGGGATATGTATGCAGAGGATCGCGATGATCTTTGCGAGCATAATCAAACAAACACCTTAGGTCCCACCTACCTCACAACAGAACCTCTCAATAAAATGGAATGAAAAATATAGAAAAGAAACCTATAGAGTACTATAGATACGTTGGGTGCTAATACCTTCCCTTCGTATAACCAACCCTCTTACCCAAAGATCTCTCCCCCACTTTTTAGGTTATTGCAGCTTTTTTCCTTTTCCTACTTTGGAAACAATAAAAAGTTTGGTCGGAACAAAAGAAAAATCATTTTTTGAGCACTCGAGCCTAAAGAAGGCATCAGGTGTCTCATCCTAAAAAAGGATAACGATTTTTCCCCGCGACAGTATGTACAAAAAGGTGTATGTACAATGAAATACCTAATTTCATGTAAGGGAATGGGACTTATACCTATGTGGAGGCCCATGTTTTATTTTATAAAACATGGTTGATTGTTTTATTAACAAACGCAAGGTTTCGTCGTTTGAAAAACTGTTTGAAAATTTTGTTTTGAAAGAAGTTTTATGTTTAAAGAAAAAAACTGTACAAAGAGAAGGAAAGGGACTTATACTCTCTAATATTCGAGAGGCCCAAGTTTTGAAAATCAATTGATCAACCCAAAAGATTTGATCAAGAGTTTTTGAAAGGAAAACCAAAAAGAAAGGGTTTTTGTTTGTTTTGAAAAACGGTGATCGTTCATTTTAAAACGGTTTGGAATTTTGAAAAGGTCCACTTAATTAAGATAGAAACAAATATTACACTTAATTGATACCTAAATGATTAGGGTTTGATCATAAAATATTCACAAGTGATCAATTTTGAAAATTCAAAAGAAAAACAATATTTAAAGTATTAAAAAACACTTAAAAACATGTCATTTTAAATTTAATAAAACTATATCAAATAAATATTATTTTTGTGATTTTTTTTGGATATTCATAAAATATATATATTAAATAAAGAGTGTACAAAAAATGAAATGAAAATGAATTAATTTGATTGGTTAATTAATTAATTGAAAATGTAAAGAAAAATGAAGAAAATATGTGTTAAAAAAAAGGTTTGGTCTTGCCAGGGTTTGAACTCACGCCCTCATGTTTACCAACCTAAACACTTGCCAAGCGAGCTGCGCGCGCAGCTTGTTATATGTATGCTTTCAATTGATTATATTTAAAAACAAGCTTTTGGATTTTCTGAATCAAAAATGGCGCCAAGAACACACCTTCAACTGAAATTTGAAAATCTCTAAAACTGTGTTGTTTTGATCAAGTAAAGGGTCTATCTCACTCGGTTTTGCACGAGGAACATGATGGTGATCTCACAATTCATTTATTTTTGCTCTAAGGTGGTCAATTTTCGCATGAACATGAAGAACCCTAGAACTGAAATTCAATGTGAAATCGTGGGTATGCAAGTTATGATGCAATTGATTGAGGGTTAATGATCCTCATAGGTGCAGAAACAAGATGGTATATCAATATTTCGTTTATGATGCATGTATGTATGAGTTTGAAGTTCATGAGGCTTACCTTCAAAAACGGAAAAATTGGAGATTGGATTTCGAGCTAGAGGTGTTATAGATGCTTTGTAATGATCTTGATAGCTTCAATGATGATTATGGAACATGTCTGGATGCTTGGAATGGATTGAATTCATCTGAGCAAAGCCATGGGAGTCGATCTGCAGTTGCTTGGAGTGAGGATCGAATTTGATGATTTTGGTGTTTCAGATCATGGATGATGGTTGGAACAGTTCATATGAAGTATATGGATGATGTTTAGAAGGTTAGTTTGGACAGATATGGCTTGGTATGAAAATTGGCATGTTAAGGCTCACTTTATGCAAACATGGAGGTGAGATGATGATTCTGAGTTTTAAGGTGTTTTGGGGTGTGTGAGTGGATCAAACACATCACATATGATATTTAGAAGTTGTTAGAACCATCACTTTGGCCATGGCTTCAAAGGTTTAGAGGTTGCGAATTTTACCTCTTTGAAAACTACGAAACTTGCAATTCAAGAAAGGAAGAGAAAACCTATGCTTATGAGGTTTTGGTGTGATTTGAAGAGTGGAAATGACCTCTATTTATAGGCCAAGCTTTCTGAATACAAAGCCTTTGCAAGTGGATCAAAGAGTGATGATTTGGCTTAAGAGATGGAATGGAATCTTTCACATTAAATGCAAATGGTTAAAATGACTTAACCATGGTTAAACTTCCAAGCTTCTTATCTCCTTCCATTCTGATCTTCAAATTAGAAAATATCTCTCAATTATTGCATTGATGCATCATTACTTGCATTATAGGTCATATAGTGTTGAAACTTAGTGAAAATGGTTTGAAATTTCATGCATAATGTTCACTAATGTCAAAATTCAAAACCATAGCTATGCTTCATATTTTTTCATGCTCTTGGACATTTTGGAAAGCTCATATTATGTACTTCAAAACCCTAGTTGAAAGTTTCTTCAATACCTTTAAGGAAATAGGTGAAAAAGATCCATGAACTTTGAAGAAAGTGAGATTTTAAGTGCATTTTTTCAAAAGATACCAACTTTGAAGCTCCATATCTCTTAAATGGTTGATCTTTTGGAAAAACATTTTATGTGACAAAGTTGTTTATTGGATCAAAATATACAACTTTCATGTTGGAAGTTTTTTTCAGTTTGTAGGTGAAAGTTTGAGTTATTCCCTTCCAAAGTTTGGAAAAAACCATTGAAAAACACTTAGAAAATTTTCTAAGTATGAAAGTCAAACTTTTGACTTTTTGATTCTTGATTGATTTTCTTGATTTTACTTGATCAAATGACTTCATATATCATATATTGATGATTTAAAACTTCAAAAGTCATGGTTGACCAAAATTTCCAAAAAGTCAATGGTGATCTTGTACAGTTGACTTTTTCAGACGAATCGCGTTTCTGGAGATTTCAAATGAACCAAGATATCCTCACCAAATGAATGGTATGAATGGATCACATTGAGTTATTGGAGGACCTTGAGCCATAGTTTAAGTTGTGGCACCATGTTCTGATTAAAAAGTCAGTGGTTCAGGTGAATTAGGTCAAAAACCCTAATTTGTCGACCTGATGAGATTGATGACTGTGAATCTTGAATTGAGATACAATTTCCATTGGATATTGTCATAGGGATTATTTGAAGATGATTGAAACCTTTGAGTGATCCCCTGGAGCTTTTTTGGGTATCCCAAATGTGATCCCTGATTTTAGTCCCTGATAGTTCAAAACCCTAATCTGATGATTTGAATTTTCATTGTTGATCAATCCTTGTGTAGGAGATGTCTTGAGCCAATAGATTAGGTCAAAATGATGTACTTGGGGTCTTGAGGTCATGTCCCAAGTCATTAGGTCAAATTCTGAGCAAAAGTCAGGGGTATGCTATCTTCAGTCAAAACCCTAATCTGGTTGATTCAGAGCCTTTGAGCTTGTTGAAATGAATATTTGAGGACCAAATGTTGATTGTTGATGAAGATGATTCATTTGAGATGAAGGGAGAACTAAACCCTAATTGATTGTTACTTGTACTGATGAGTGATTTCTTGATTAAACCTTGCTGAGTCACAAGTAGCAAACACATGATATGCAATTTGTTAGAGATGCAAATGATGCATATGCAAATGATATGAGGTGGTATCTTAGGTCAAAAATTGGGGTATGACAGCAACATGTCTCTTTTGAAATAAAATTCTGGACTCCATTCTTTCAGAATCGTAGGCACATTATAAATTGTACAAAGACCCTTCATGGGCACCATCTCCTTTTCCTTGTATGAGTGAAAATTCAAAAGAAAATAAACTTTTTCATGGTAAAACATATATGTAAGTTGAACAAAGTTCCAAACACTAGCCATATATTGTTTCACAGTAGTCATGCTAAGGTTTCTCCCTAAAACATACATGATTAGCGTTGTAACTCATAACTTATTCACTGATTCTACATCGACATTTTCAATTTCAACTCCCATCTTTCCTTTCACAATTTGGGGGGCTATGAACTTTATAGTTAACACATTTGCACTAATAACATCAACCCACAATTTCTTCAGAAGTGTTATTGTTCCTTGTTTGCTTTGTCAGCTCCAGGAGTTAAGTCGATGGTGACGACACCTTTTTTTGCGACCGTCCTTACCGCTGAGTCATGCTTCAAGACGCATGAAGCTTCAAACAGCCGAAATCCCTTTGATTAGGTTCCTAATCCAAGGATTAGGACTTTAAAACATCTCAAATCAAGATTCCTCCACTTGAAACTATGAAATTTGAAACCCTAAAACACAGTAGAAATTCGCTCTGCCGTGTCGAATATCGCTACTTCTCTTTATCTAATCGTTTTATTTTTTAATAATAAGCAATGGAATTAATAGGAGTATAAGGGATACTCCACCCACAAAACAAACGGAAAGTTCCTACATAATAATCTACTGATAATTAAATTGACTGATTAAAAATATATTTTTTGTAATATTTACTATTTATTTGACATAAAAGTTAAATTACACATTTATTTTAGTTAATTTTTGTTGGTCAAATAAGTATTTCTTTTACTTATAGGATTACCGTTTTACAACCCTATTCTTCCTCTGACGCGGTATACGCGGTATACATTCTTTCTTCTTTTCCCGTTTGTTTTTTATAAGTATTGTGTTTGCTGCTCTTTCTTTTTAACAAATGCGTGTTCGTATAACTTTTAAGCTCAATTAATTTTAATAATTTTTAAGCTCTATATCTATCTCTCTACTTTATCTACCATCTCTCTTCTTTTCATCTCTCTCGCCGGCATGCTTACACAATATATTTCTAAATTATATACATCTATGTTCAATTCTCATATCAGTAATTTACCATGGAAAAATTTCTTCATGCATTTTTGTATGTTTATAATGTATGGATATCTTCTTGGATCATACGGCCATAACTATCATTTTCAGGTAAGTACATTTTTTTCTCAAGGTAAATTATTCTTAATAACATGGCTCTCTATTTTTGTTGTTTTCATATTGCACATAACATCTCTTCAGGGTTTCGTATAACCTGCTCTCTTTTTCATAAGTATAATTTCTTATAGGGTTTAGTATATGTAACAACAATAACCTTATGAGTTATAATATTGCACATCTCTTTATTTTCATACGTTATTTCAACCAAAAGTTTCTAAATCTTAAAAATTATTTTTAAAAAATTGACTTCTTAGGCTAATCAATAGATGTAAAAAAAAATATTTTTCTTTCTTGTTATTATCATATATTATCTTGATGTGACTAAGTTATGTAATTTCACTCATCATCTTTAACATTTTTTTTCTTTTTTGTCCTAGAGGGTGAACATTCCAAAATCAATGGATAGCGTGATATATCGATTATTTTGGGGACTTCAGGTATGTCCTTAATTCCTTTTTCAATATTTGTTTTTAACTTATTAGGATTATAATTTCTAAGTAATCTAGAATACAATATTAAAATTGTTTTGGAAATAAAATATTCCAATCTTTTTTGATATGTTTATTATAATTTAATATTTATTTGATTAATAAATGAAATCGTACTAATACTATAATTGGGTAATATTTTGCAGCATATCTCTACTCTACCCGGATTTCTGAGGCCACACTCTTTTAGTGAGGTAATGCTTTTGACGATGGTTGGATTAGCACTTTGGATTTTTGCTTTTTTTATTGGAAAGAGACGTACTGATCCAAGATTATAGAGTGTTTCAATTTTTTCATACATGTAGTGTGATAATGTCTCTTGAATTTATCTATTATTTTGCTAAGCGTTTTTGTATCCGAAACAAATACCGAGATTATTTATTTATTCAAATTATTGATTGACATTATTGATCCAATTAATTGGCCTTAACTAATTTGTATCCGTTGGAACATTCAATAGTTTTAATTTTTTTAAATTTTAAATAAAATATTTATTTTTTAATTATTTTAATCATCCATTAAAAAAATGTAATAGTAATTTCAATTCAATTAAGAGTTTATTTAAAAAATTCCCAATTGGTAATATAGTATCAAATTATAAATTTAAAGCATTTTTATTTTTAATAGTAAATACGAGTTAAAAAAATTAAGTTGTCTAAAAGTATTTTAAGTTATAATATCGTTATTTTCTTAAATATATTTAAAAATTACAACAAGTTTTAGACTCACGAAAAATCCCAACCGATCATTGGCTCGGTCAAAATAGTTATCTTGATCACTCGTTGAACTAAATGATGCTAACCAATTTTGTGTTAATTTAAAATAAAAAATATTTATGAAATATAATTCTTAACATAATTTTTATATTTATAAACTCTACAAAAAATTTCACTTTTACTGACAAACTTAAAACACTACAAAAAAAAAATTATACCAATAACGTTAGACTATAATAATTTACCAATAGTTTATTTATTAGGTACGACTCTCTTCTCTTAATGGTTTCTAAATTCAACATCCTATTTTTTCACTTTTTACACTTCACATCTCTCTTTCATCTAATAATTCAATTTTTACTTACTACAATGATTTTGCTTAATAAAATTAAACGCCCTACTCCACCTCTTTTATTTCATATTATTATTTTCTTTTATATTTTTATTTTTGTGATTATATATTAATAATAATTACCGATTGACATTAAATTAAAATGATTAAGAATTAAATAATTTATTTTAATTTTTTTTATAATTTAATAACTTATTTTAATTTTATTTTAAGTTAATAAATACAAAATATAAGGATAAATAGAAAAACTAGAGAAAAAAAATTCGGTGTCCTAATCTAATGAAACTAGTCTATAGTAATAGAGAAAAAATGATGAATTTTGGTAAAAATAAAAATAAAAAATAAAAAATAATTTACTATGAAATAATTGACCCGAAATGATTATGATTAAATAAAAGTATAAAAAATTACAACAACCAATAATATTTTGCCAAGTATTTTTTGTGGCCCCCACTACTCTCTCTTTATTCAATATGTTGAATATATTTAACACCAATTAATCCACCTCATTTTCAACGCCTCATTCAACACTCCATTACACTCATTCAACTACTCATAGTATTCAAAGAAAACATAATATAAAATAGAGACATTACAAGAATTTAGATGAAAGTTGATCTTCAATCGCTTCCGTTCATGAAAACCTTCTTCTCTCCCAAACCCTTGTTTTCTCCAATCTTCAATCTTGTATCTTCTCTCCGTCCCAAAAAAAGGTCCCTCTGGCAGTTTTAGAAATTAACTTAAATAGTCTAGGTCAATTACAGCCAAGTCAAATGCCAAAAATGCCCTTCCGGATGAGTGTACTTGAAAATTCAAAAAAATACAAATTCTGTCCGCGCAACCTGCACGGGCCGTGCAGGTCTGCACGGGCCGTGCAACTCCCAGACTTTGCCAATAAAATCTTCAAGCTTCAGACCTTCTTGCACGGGCCGTGTCAAGCTGCACGGGCGCCCGTGCAAACTCTCTGGTTTTTGTATGGGAGATGACATTTGATTCTGCACGGGCCGCGCAGGTCTGCACAGGCCGTGCAGCCTTCAGAACTCCATTTTTCTTCCTTATTTCCCGATTTATTCTTATGATCCTGAAAACATTAAAACATACAACCAAAGCATAAAATGACGAATAATGAAATAAAACACTAAATAAAATAACTTAACCATACATAAAAACAACGGTAAATATATGTGTGAAAACCACTGATCAGAGGGTTTGGTGAATTGTTTAGATAATAAGGTAGAATGTGGAGGTGTGAGTAGAGATATGAAAATTGGTTGTTCATGTCATTCCAAAGTCTGTTTATATGGTTGGTGGTGGCTACATGATTTTGAGAAATTTGGTTATGGACGGACGTGTTGAAGTGGGTCCATTGAGCATTCATTGAAGTGTTGAGGTTTGCAAATTGGGTAGTCATGTCATCAAAGATTTCTTGGTTGCTTGGTCCACTTGGAACATTAGGAGGATGAATACATTCACCGTCTTCATTTTCTTGATCATTTTCTACGTTGTCTTCATCAAAGTAAGTGATAGTTTCGGTTTTTGGATCATAAGCAACACCCATTATTTTTTTCATATTCTTGGTGGTAATTTTGTGACCAGTTCATGAGACCATACTCAATTACTTCCAAATTTATGTCATAATGGTGTAGAATACGCGTGATAAACCATCCATATAGTATGGATTTCAACTTGGCAGTATGATACAACATGTGATGTAAAATGAGACGAGCCCAATTAATCTTGATACTATTCTTAACCGCATGCAACACTTGCAATTCAACATCTGTAATATTGCAATGATTGCCATTCCTCAAAAATAGAACATAAACTGAAAATAATGGAACATCCTATCATCATTAGAAAAGTATCCAGCAGACCACAACACCCATTCCAGTTCGGCCCCAACAAGTGATTTAACCCGCTTGTTATGGTACTCTACTTCAAAATTTCAACTGATGCTATAGTAAAATTCCCTCTTATTATAATCCTTCCAATCCTCATCTTCAGGATCATATAAAAGACTACCAACATAAGGGATGTCCAAAAAAATTTCAAGTCTTTTAGGAGTCAAAACAATCTTTTGGCCTCTAACACATGTAACAAATTTTTCATTTTCTATAGCCATATTGCAGTAAAAAAACCCTAACCAAATCCGGATAATATGGTCCAAATGAAGATATGTAAGATTCTAAACCTAACTCCCTAAACTTGTTTTGAAAATTAAAGCATTTTGAAGGAAATGTAGAAAGATTGTCGTATTTTGGAGTTTTTGGTATGCTTGATTTGATAATACTTCCCAAATATCTCCAATTGCTCCTTGGTGAGTTCTTTGAGGATTTGAGGAGTTTCAACGAAGGAAGAGGTTGGTTCCTTGCCCTTTGAAGTTGAGAAGACTTTCTTTTTCCTTTTGAAGCCATGAGTAAGGATGGATGGAAGCTTTAATGGAGATTTTGGAGAAGATGGAAAAGTATGGTTTTGAGAGAGTGAAAAGGAGTGTATGACTTCTAGGTTAAAATGAGTTTAGAAAAAATCGAGTTTAGACAGCGCTACATAGGCAGCATTTTTTCCCAAAGCGCTGCGATAAGTTCTTAAAAAAAATTAACTAAAAAACTTGAGAAAAAGTGCTGTTAAAGGCTTACTTTAGACAACGCTTCATAAAAGCGCTGGTATAGGCCATTTAGAAAGCGCTGCTATAAGTTTAATAAAAAATTTAAAACTATATACTAAAGCGCTTGTAATACGATGGGAGAACAGACTTTTTGTTTTGTTATTTCGCAAAACATGTTGCTGTTAGCAGGAATCGCCACCAACTTTTATTTTATCCAATTTAGAAAAGACATAAAAGAACAGGAAAGATCTTTAAAAGATTTTGAGTTCGGGGGGTAGGTTATACAAAGGGAAGGTATTATCATCCTTTGTATCTATGGTTATCCATGGACTCTTAATTGCTTAGCTCACTTGTTTGTTTGGAATGTTTGATTTGTGTGTGTGTGTTTGAAAAAGAGGTGCCAATAATAAGGCATAATTTCGTAATGGTTCTTGTATCAGTCCTCAAGAATGTATACGAAATATTTTGAAATTGTATGAAAATAGGTGGTGTGAAGAGTATTTTTTTTTGAGCAAGCAATTAAAAGTAACCTACCCTAAGGATTGGTCTTTCTTATTCTTTTCCTTTCGTTTTAAGGGAAAGAGACTACCCATACAACTTGTTAGTAAGGAGTCCTTTGCTTGGATGTAAAGAGACATCGAAAGGTCATCAGATGGTCATTGAAGGCAACATGTAAGGATGTCTTAGCATTCGAAGGGACGATCATCATTTTATTGTAGGCAACTCGAGGGACAAGATCATATTATGTAGGCAACTTGATGGGACTATGTTCTTTATGATGATATTAATCAGAGGAAAACTAGCTAAGACGTCCCTACGTTCGAGGGACTTAACCATATAATCAAAGGCAACAAAAGGGGGCTACCCTAAAGGTGAGTGTGTGAGACGTGTGTTGTATTTAGGTATAGTATTTATCTTGGAATTAGGAGTGATCTAACAGTCAACTTTAAGTCTTATCATACAATCCTATTAGCCATACATCCAAGCAGTTAATATTTGCGGAAATTAAAAGTGCGGAAAGTAAAGCCCTAAACTATTACATGGTGTCATACCCCAAAATTTGCCCATCATATTTTTTATATTCAAGCTCATCTGAATGGCAAAAGCTCAAGGCCCGACTGAGTGTACACTCTCCTAAGCAGCAACCTTCACAAATAGAGTTTTGCTTCTCTCCAAGTAAAATCAATTTCCGATACTTCAAGTGGACTCCATGACCTCTCATATGATTCAAAGGACATTTATGCTAAGTTTCAAGCCCTGATCCCCAAAGATGCTCAATTAGTCGCTCAAATAGTTAACAGTCGACCAAATTGACCTGAAAGTCAACTATGGTCAAAATAAAGTCAAAACTCCTGATTTTTGGTCAACATCAACATTTTAATACTAGATTCATCATTTGATCAAGTGTTGATCATGATTCATCTAGAAGAGCTCCAAAATCATCAAAACCTCAAGTTTCTAAACTAGGGTTTTTAAGGAGAAAGTCAACCCAACTTTGACTGATCATATCTCTCTCATACTTTCTCATAAATTCCCCAATCAAAGCTCATTCACAAGGAAATTTGATTCTCTACAACTTTTATGTTGGGTCCAAAGTCAAGAAATGCACCATTTGAAAGATACGAGCCAATACATTACAGGTCCTTCTAAAAGTCAACAAAAAGTAATTCTTTTCAAAAGCTTATAACTTGAACATGGTAAACTCAATTGAGATGAAATCAAAAGAAGGTTTTAGAGGACATCTTGATCTTTCCAAAAAAAACCTAGAACATCTTCATGTGACAAATATTGAAGGAGATATGATTGATAGAAGTTGGGAAAAAAATCAAGAAAGTCATGAAATTTTAATTGAGAGATCTTGAGTTTCTTAGCATTGGGCCTCTATTTTCAAGTACCCACGTGAACTCAAGACCATAAGAGGCCCATAAATTAATTCCCTCCTATTTTATGATTTTTATTATTTTAATTGTGAATTTATTCTTTTATATATTCATAATTAGATTAAAGAAATTCATAATTAAATAGGGAAAATATTTAGAGATTCTCCAATCATTTTAAGAACCAGCTCTAAAAACTCAAAGAATCGTGTGATGATGGTTGAAGATTTGATTGGTATTGATTGAAATTTAGAATGGAAACTTTTTATACCTATTTCAAAATCAAACACAATCTCTTGGTTCAAACAAATTTGGTAACCTAAATCCATCTCTATATATATATCGAATCCTAATCAGCAAAGGGGGTATTTTTTCTTTTCTGGACAAGAGGATTTCGGCAGCCTCATGAACCTTGGAAAAGCTTGAAAATCGTGATATTCAAGGAGGCGAAAAACAGATCCCCAGCCCGGTTCCATTTAAACAAAGGTGTCCAATAGCTTCCCGATGATCTTCTGAATCGTCCCATGCCCCTGCAAACGAGTGAAGCATCTAGAAACATGAAATTGCAGTGTTCTTTTCCTTCATTTTTTTATTCGCGATTTCATAGTTACATGAGTTTTCAACGTGAATTGATCACATGTTTGTATTCCTAACATGATTTCTATGATTCTTGTATGCTTTGATTTCGGTTTGGGCGCAGGTACAGGTTTTCACCATGGCTAGGGTTCTAAGTTTCGTTTTGGGGCTTTGAGCTGTAGACAAAATTGAATCAAATTAACTGCACCATCGCACTTAGGGAAGATCGGGTAATCGAACCATGCTTTTATTTAAGATTTATATGGTGTATGGTGTGTACTGGTGGATTGCAGGGCTATGGCGACGAACAAGAGAAAACCATGGGCACAGATTTCAGGAAGAGAAGGTTGGGGACGAAGGCAAGCTGGGGCGCGCAGCATTGTTTTTTTTAAAATTTATTCATTTAATACTGTATATAATTATTGGCGTGGGTGACATTATCAGCAAGCGATCATGGAACGAGTGGTGAAGGATGTACACCAGTCACAATCCAAGCAGGGGTTCGATCCCCGCGTGCAACGCTTTTATTTTTCTTTATTCCTTTGCATTAACAAGTTTGCAGATCCAGTGCCTTTAATATATGTATGGTAACGGTGCACTCTCCATCCTAAGCCATACGATTCCTTCTAACTCGGACCCAGCGAACTGGGATTGAAGGTCCACCATGGACACTCACAAGCGTACAACATCTGATCTCAGCTAAGTTTTCTCATGTTCTTTGACTATTATCTATCTTTTTTATTCTATGAACCCTTTTTTTTATATGGTTTTTCTAAGAAAACCTTTTCTTAAACTTTCTTTTTTTTTTCTTTCTTTCTTCTCATAAAATTATTTATTTTGACAAACATTTATTTTAATTAAATAATTAATTTGATTAAGTTTTTTTCTAATAATAATTTTTATGTGATTAAATGATTAAGTTAACAGTTTAAACCATTTAATTAATCCTAGATATTTTTATTAATTGACTTGATTACCACTGATTTAATTAATCAGGTTGAAAAACCAATGATTAATTAAATTCATTTTATTTATTCTATTAAACTTAATCAATTTGAATCCTAATCAGGGTTTACGAGAGCTTTCCCTACACTGAATATATTTATTTTTCTGTGCCTTTTCAGGGTTGTCTTTCCAGATGCCTTCCGACTACGCGCCACGTCAAAAGAACGAAGCTAAGTTCTAAACCCTTCTTTTATTATTATTGTTATTTATTTTATGTGATTAGGGTTTAATTTCCTCGTCAATAGAACTCTTCCTACACTTATATTTTTGTCAATTCTCTGATGATCAGATTCAATGCTTAAGGCTTGAGGCGAACCCAGGGCCGGCCCAAGCCATGTTGAGGCCTAAGGCGAATTCAAAAAATAGGTTTTTAAAATATATTTTATAAAATTATTATTATTTTATTCAAACTAATATTCTGTTTTAAAAAGTCATTCATTAAATTATTTTAAAATCAATTTATTTGATTTTATTGTGTGATCATAAATTTTAATTTTTAAACAAATTTTTAAGTTTTAGCTTAACTTGTTTAAATATTCTAGTTGGTATTACTTTAAACTAAAATAAAAGAGTATTCCAAGTATACAAATAAATAAATAAAATAAAAGATTATAAATTAAGGCTAAAATGTAAAAATAAAATAAAATACAACTTAATTGTTAAGATATTATTTCATATAAAGTTACTCTGGCCAATATAACATTGTTGAAGAATTAATATAATTAAAATTTAAACATCTACTTCAAAATAAAAATTCACGTGATACCGTAATCATTATTATCAATTAAAATAATTTAATCATTGTTGTTCTTACTTGTATTTTGAAGACACAAAGCATAATAAAGCTCAGTAATTATTGCACATAAGCACATTGATAGTTTCACACGACGCATTGAAAAGTGCATCAGATAAAAAACAAAGAGTATTGATTCAGTGTATAAAAGAACACATTTCCATTAGTATAAGTAAGAAAAAGTTGAGAGAGTATTGATTCAGTGTATAAAAGAACACATTTCCATTGGTATAGGTAAGAAAAAGTTGAGGCCCTAGGCAAAGGCCTTGTTTGCCTACCCCTAGGGCCGGGCCTGGGCGAACCTTTGCCCATCAACCTGTCAATTGAAGCTAAGTATTTAATTTAATTTTTAAGTTTA
The DNA here is from genome assembly GCF_029867415.1 of Vicia villosa. NCBI lineage: Eukaryota > Viridiplantae > Streptophyta > Magnoliopsida > Fabales > Fabaceae > Vicia > Vicia villosa. The sequence goes on from NW_026706131.1 coordinate 147,113, forward strand.
TTCTGTTTCTTTTTATTTTTAGGGTTTGCCCTTTTAACATCTATTTGAACTATGCATGCACTCATCTATTTTTTTGCCTTTGCCTTGCCACTTTCAGGGTTAACCTTGAGGCTTCCTCCGACCGTCAACCATGTCAGATCAAATTCAAATGCAAAGCTAAGTGTTTTATTTATTTATTTATTTATTATTAATTTCTTTATCCTTTATTTTTATTAGGGTTAGCCTCTGAACTGATAATACACTCATCTATGTTTTATTTTCTTTCCCCTAATTTTCAGAGTTTACTAACCGCCAAAGCTCGGATATTGGTAACCCTAAACTCTATCTCAATTATTACTTGTGTTAAACCTTTTATTTTAATTATATCCCGTTGGTTTCAATTCCCCTTTCCTCCGCTGGTTACAATTTCCGTGTAACTCTGAACTGAATTAGAATCACCTAATTATAAGATAATATAATTGAATATGATCACGTGATTGTTGCACACACGCACCCTTTTGGGGTAACCTCTCTGTTGCCTTGTTGCCTTGTGTTTTTGCAGAATAGCCATGTCCCTCGAATACGAGGATACCTCAGCCATGCTGCATCGATAAATACAAAGGTCATACGACCCTAATGATGCTGCCTTCGATACACTAATATGACCTCGACCCTCGGAAGTTGCCTACGAAAAAGGCTGAGGTATCTTCTGGCTGCCTACGAAAAGGCTATTCTGATCCTTCCCTTTAGACTACCTGCCTTCTCTATGGCATGGGACAGTTTTAAGGCGAACGATAACTCGACGACCCTTCAATCTCCAAATGAAAGGCTTCCTGCCCTCTTATGGCTTGGATAGACCCTTTCACCCTGAAAGGCTAAAAGAACATTTTTCATCTAACCAGGTAATTTGCCCTTAATTGCATGCTCAGGTTTAAAAACATCTTTCTACTATTTTCTAAACACTTTCAAGGCTACGCTCATTTACGAGCTAAAGTCCGTGTTTCTTCTTCTTCTACATTTCTAAAACTTTTTTGTTTCGAAAACGAGCAAAGCAATTAAGAGCCCATGGAAAACCATGGATGCAAAGGGTGCTTTTTAAACCTTCCCTTTGCATAAATTACCCCCCGAACTCAAAATCTTTTTAAAAGGTATTTTCCTGTTCTTTTAGCCTTTCCGATATTTGGATAAAATAAAAGTCGGTGGAGACTCATGCTTAACCGTACATTTTTCGATCATAAAAGTCAGTTCACCGTATTACACATGGCTTTGGGAAAGGTGCATAATAGGAGGTGCGAAAAGATAAAAACCCTAATTACTATTACAAATCATAGGCAATTACATAATTATAAAAAATTGCAAAAAATAAAGGTGCGAAAATTAAATACCTAATTACTATTACAACCTCGAAACAATTACATAATTATAAAAATATGCGAATAAATAGATACCGGGTAATTCGAGAAGTCGAGAAAATATTGGAGGAAGAGAGACGAATGGAATTAGGGTTAGGAAAATCCATTTTTTAACTGATTACTAATTAATCAAACTAATCCTAATTAACTATTTAATTATAATTAAATATGTACAAAATAAAAATTAATTGATTAAAAACCTATGTCTAACTATTTTTATCCTAAAAATAATCTAAATCCTAATTTATTAAGTTAATTAAAAAAATTTATGTTGCATAAAAAAAATCAAACTAAAACAAATATCCTTTTTTGTGTTTTTATGAAGAAAAAAAACTAAATTAATACCTAATCCTAAACAAAGTTAAATTAGTTAGAAAAGAAACATATTAAAACATAAATCAGTTGATTTTAACCTAATTCTTATGTTAATGATTAATTAAGTGTTAATGGGATTAGTTACAATAAAAAGAATGGAAAAAGAGAAGTTGCAAAGGGTCTCGCCTGGGTTCGAACCAAGGTTCCCTAACTCATGGCCACTCCCGCGTCACCATCAGGGCTGTGCGTTTTTGTTGATAAAAAATAACCCAAAAAATATAAAATATAAAAGGTAAATAACAAGGGCAGAATTCAAAGTTCAGTCAATGTGGGCCCCCTGATTGCATTCGCGACCACTCATGGGTGGAGGGAGGATTTGACTTTGCTGACCAACTAACCCAAGCGATGCGCGTGTCCTTCTTCTTCTATCATTATAGGCACAAAAACTGCTACGAATTTTGCTAGGATTTTGGCTACGGTTTCCTCGTGGCTAAACTTGCAGATTTAAAATTCATGCAATAACCACAATTTTACGATTTAGCTAATGTTTCATTCGTAGCTACACTTGCTAAATCAAATTTCACCGAAACAACATTTAACAAACAATCTAAGCACCCCGACTACTTAATTAAGGTATCACGATTACGATGGTGGGATTTATTTGGCTTGAAGCTTGCTGTAGGGGCGAAAATGAAAGGGAGCAAGTTTTATACCCTAACCATGGTGTTTATAAAACAACACATTCAAACGCCTAAACCACCATCCAAAACTATTACATATGACCTCAAAAACACATTAGAATGATTAGTTTACATTAAAATCTAACAATAATCAAGAAACAAAAATTCCACCATGGATGAAGAACATGTTCATGATGTGTGTATTCTGAACGTTTCAAAGCATGTCCTTTGGCCAATACCTACCCTTTGATACCTTAAGAGAATGTTAAGATGATTGGTTTGGCTTGAGAGTGGCTGCACCAAGGAATACGATTCGGACTTGTATTTTGAAATTTTGTAGGTTTTGGAATGGTTCTTTGCTTAGGATATTTTTGTCAGTTTTGATGCTGAGGATGTTGTGTTTATATAGAGGGTAGAATTAGGGTAAAAAGAATTGGAAAGGAATCAATGATAATTGAAGAAAAAATTTGATTTGATTCTTGCATGGAAAATTACTATTTTTTATTCAAATCTATTTCTTGCACTTTTCTCACGATTTCTTGGCCTTTAGATGATGATTTAATCTGATCAAATGATTTTTTAAAATAAATCACATGGTCCTTGAGCATCAAGTTATGATTTATTTGGATTTTATTTTATTTAAATTGAATTTAAGTAAATAAATTCAAAAATAAATGGAATAAAACCATAAAATAAATATCAATTGATCTCTGGGCTTCTTTTAAGCTTAATGTCACGTGGAAAGTCCAATACCAAAGACCCAATACTCAAAAGTTTGCATTTTGCCACTTAGGATTTCATACTTTTCTCAAATTTTACCCAACTTATGTTGATCATAACTCACCCAATTTTACTCACATGGAAATGTTTTTGTACCTTTTGAAAAGCCCAGGATGTCCTCTACAACCCCCTTTGAAACCTTTTTTTGCATTTGGAGATTTTATTTTGAAGATATGGCTCTTGACGAAAAATGGCTTTTTGTTGATTTCTAAAAGGACCTATGCTTAGGAAGTCTGATGGAACCACTATAACCAAGCAAGATGACATTGAGCAGGAAATTACTGAGTTCTATGGTAACCTTATGGGTGCTGAGAGCCCAAAGCTTGCCCAGATTGATATTGAATCCATGAGGAAAAGCAAGCAGCTTAGCTGGGACCAGAGGGAGTTTCTTCAGAGAAAAGTCACCATGCAGGAAATTGACAAAGCGTTAAAGGGTATAGGAGATAAGAAAAGTCAAGGCATTGATGGTTATGGGGCTAGATTATACAAATCTAGTTGGCATATTATCAAGGATGATGTGGTGGTTGCCATTCATGAGTTTTTTGACCAAGGTGTAATGCACAAATAGTTCAACAAAACTATAGTGACTTTAATTCCTAAGAGCCCTACAGCCAGTAGTATTAAGGACTATAGGCCAATAGCTGCCTGCACAACCTTCTACAAGATAATATCCAGAATTCTAACTGATAGACTGGGCCAGGTTATGCAGTTTCTTATTAACAAGTGTCAAGCAGCTTTTAGTTATGGCCAGCATATCCACAACCACATTTTGATTGCTTATGAACTTATTAAAGGATATGGGAGAAAACATGGAACTCCAAGGTGTATGATGCAATTGGATCTCCAAAAATCTTATGATATGGTTAATTGGAAGCCTCTTCGGAATATCATGTATGAATTGGACATACCTAGTACCTTCATATCCTAGATAGTGGCTACTATGACATTTGTTTCTTATGTGCTTAATGTGAATGGAGTGCTGACTCAATCTATGCAAGCATGTAGAGGTATTAGGCATGGGGATCCTATCTCCCCCTTGCTTTTTGTGATTGTTATGGAGTACTAGAACAGGCTAATTGTTAAGATGCAAATGAATCACAATTTCAATTTCCATGCTAAATGTGAGAAGTTGGGATTGTCTAATCTGATTTTTGCTGATGATATCCTGTTGTTCTGTAGGGGAGATTCTAATTCTGTAGCTATGCTACTCTCTACTGTCAATGCTTTTTCTATGTCTACAGGTCTGACCATGAATCCTCAAAAGTGCAAGTTGTTTTGTGGAGGAGTGGATATTACCACCAAAGATGCCATAAAGATGATCACTGGATTTGAGGAAGGTAAGTTAACAGTAAAATATCTTGGTGTTCCATTGACTAGCAAAAGGCTGAACATCATTCACTATCTTCCACTGATTGAGAAAATAGTTGGTAGAGTGAGACATTGGACATCAAAGCTACTCAACTATGCAGGTAGAGTTCAACTCATCCAGAGTATTTATTTTGCCATAACTCAGTACTGGCTGCAATGTTTTCTTTTGCCAAAGTTTGTCCTTGCCAAGATAGATACTATTTACAGAACTTTTTTATGGATAGGTAAAAATGATAAGAGTGGGAAAAGCCCAACAGCATGGCACACTGTATGTAGACATAGATGTAGTGGGGGGCTCAATATTATCAGCCTCTCTATTTGGAATCAAGTGACTATGCTTAAGTGCCTTTGGAATATATATAGGAAAGCTGATAATTTATGGGTAACGTGGATTCATATATATTATCTAAAGGGGACTCATGTGATGGATATGGAGCCTAGTAGTTCTTGGTCCTGGATTTTCTAGGCTATAATGCTGCAGAGAGAGAATATTACAAGGATCCAGGTGTTATGGAACAATATGATAGCAAAGCAGAAATTCAGTATGAAACAGGTCTATGATATTCTTGTTGATGATATTCTAAGGGTACCTTGGAGATACCTGTTGCAACATAACTCTGCTAGACCTCGGGCCATGATCACCACTTGGATGTTATTCCATGGAAGACTTCCAACCAAGGATAGACTCATCCAGTTTGGATTTATTCAAGATCCTGTCTGTAGCTTATGTAATCTTGCTTCTGAATCTATTCCACGTCTATTCTTTCAATGCATTGCTGTTAATGATATATGGAAAACCATTCTGAACTAGATCGATATCAAGCATACTCCTCAAGATTGGAATACAGAGCTGCAGTGGGTTCTCACTACTACCAATAAGAAGGGGTCGAAAGCTACACTGCTGAAGCTTGCATTTTTTAAGTCAATCTATGGTATATGGCAGCTTAGGAATGCTATAATTTTTTATACACATCATAGATAGAATAATGTTAGTAAGATTGTAGATAATATCATCTACCGAGGTTGGAAGGATAAATGTCTTAGAGATCACATAGACAAGGTAATGATTTAGGCCTTTCTTTTTTATTTCTTTTCTTTTCTTGTTTTGATTAGTTGGATCCTTAGGGATCACTTGTACCTCATGGACTTTTTGAATTAATATATATTCATTTTAGTTAAAAAAAAAGGACCTATAATGTTATAGCTCCTATCTTTAAATTGAAGCATTTATTGGTCTTGGGCCCAACATCAAAGTTGTAGAGAATTGAATTTCCTTGAAAACAGGCTTTGGTTGGGAGAAAATTGATGAATTATGTGAGAGTTATGACACATCAAGATTGCGTTGACTTTTGCCTAAAAAACCCTAATTTGGGAACCTTGAGTTTTGTGGATTTCAGATCTTTTCTTGATGAATCATGATCAACCCTTGATCAAATGATGAATGTGACTTCAAATGATTGATGTTGACCAAAAATCTAGACTTTTGACTGTAAGTTGACCATATTTGACTTTTAGGTCACCGTAGTTGACTGTTGATGATTTGAGCAATTGAGTGGGCAATCTTGTGAATTAAGGCTTGAAACTTGCTATTAGGATACTCTGAACCATATGAGATACCATGAAGTCCACTTGAGGCCTTAGAAGTTCAATTTCTTTTTATTTAAACCAAAACCCTAATTTAGGTCTTATTGCTTAGGAGAGGCATTGCGTAATGAAACCTTGAGTCTCCGTGAACAAATAATTTTTAAACCAATTGTCTTAAATAGGGGAGGGAAAATTTGAGGGTGCAACAGTGCTGCTAAAGGATGTGTTTAGAAAGCACTTCTTATAAGCATTGCTATAGGGAAAGCGCTGCTAAAGGAGAAAGTGCTACATAAGGGTTGTCATACCCCAAAATTTTCCCAACATATTTATTCATATTTCAGTACATCAGACTTTCAAATACTCAAAGATACACAAGAAGGAAGCATGCAGTCTCTCTCCTAAACAACAGCCTCTAAATAAGGGCTTCCGATTTAATCAAGGAATTTGAACTTCTGATACTTCAAGTGGATTCCATGATCTCGCATATGATTCAAAGTACCCTCATGCCAAGTTTCAAGCCCTGATTCAAAAGATTGCTCATTCAATGACCCAAATAATCAACAATCGACTGGTTGACCTAAAAGTCAAACCATGGTCAAATCACAGTCAAAGTTCCTAATTTTTTGTCGACATTCTCATTTTGAAGTTTCATTCATCATTTGATCAAGAGTCGATCATGATTCATCAAGAAAAGTTCAAAAATCCATAAAAGTACAAAGTTGCTAAATTAGGGTTTCTAGGTAAAAGTCAACTGAACTTTGACCAGTCATAACACTCTCATACTTTCTCAGAAATTCCTCAATCAAAGCTCATTCTCAAGGAAATTTGATTCTCTACAACTTTCATGTTGGGCCCGAGGTCAAGAAATGCTTCCGCATAAGAGATATAAATCAATACATTACAGGTCCTTTTAGAAGATCGCAAAAAGCTGTTTTTTGTCAGGAGCCATATCATTAAGATAAAATTATCAAATGGAAAAAAGCTTTCAAAGTGACTTGTAGAGGACATCTTAGACTTTTCAAAAAGTTGTATATCATCTCCATACGACAAATATTAAATTAGTTATGGTTTGCACAAGTTGGGCAAATTTTGAGAAATGCTTGAAACTATAATTGACAAAATTCATGTTTTGAGTATTGGGCCCATGGTTTTGGATTTCTCACGTGGTTACAAGCTTAAAATTGGCCCATAAACCAACTACCCTTTAATTCTTTATTTTATTTTATTTTTATTTGAATTAAATCAATTAAATTCAAATAAAATCTAATGAAATTAAGATTAAATGATAAAAGATTGAGAGATTAATCTTTCTATATTTGTTTCAATCTAATATCACTTAGGGGATCCATAAAATAATCTCATGATATGCTATGGTTTTATTTTCTTTATTTTTGAATTTATTCACATAAATTCATGATTAAATCAAATAAAATCAAGTTTTATTGAGATATTTTTTATGAATCAATTCTCCAAATATTTAATCAATTCAAATATCATCCAATGGTCAAGTTTGAATAAGAAATATGCAAGAAATATGATTGAATTAAATATAGAAAATAAAGCCCTTAAACATAACCGGGGGTAGGGTAGTTGCTCAGTAACTTAATTATCCCAAATTGATCCTTTGAACACAATCATTGATGATTCCCTGTCATCATTAAGTCAGGCAGTCAATATCCACAAAGAAAAAGGATAAAAACAACGCAATGCCTGTTAAGTCAAAACCTATGAAGTAGACTTAGGAAAAATTAGGGCATCCCGCTGACTGTAGTCTCAAAATAAACAGTTCAGACAAAAGTTATGGGTAACGAAGTCGAAAAGAGGTCACTACATACCCTCCACAAAAGGAAATTATTACAAAAAAAGAGGATGATTGCCTTTTCAAATAAACTTTTGGTTTTTGAACCATCATAAATGTCAATATTAAAATTCCCAAAGTCTTTTGGAGCTTAAAGGCATAGTTAACTGAGCATAGGAATGGAGAACACCGCGAAGATTGGGATGGGTACAAATAAACTTTGATCCATTATCCTTTGTTTCTTAAAACCGTGAACCAAGCCACGTTACAACCCTTAAAAGTCCTAACTGAAGCACGATTAGTTCGAAAGCATATTGTTACCAAAAGGTATCCTGACTCCTTAAGGTCTAGTATAACTCTTGAGTTGATATTAATTTCCTACAAGACTCTGTTTTACTAAAATGTTTTTCAAAACTTCGAGACAAACATATGAATTCGCATCTTATGAATTTCACTATAAAGCACATTTGTCTACATAGATTCAAATGCCTAACATCAAGGAGAAATTGCACGGGGCATGGCTAATGACTAAAAGTCCTCCCAAAAGACAAAGTAGCTTTATAAGCACATGAAAAAGAAGAAACATCTCTTACGCCTAACTCGGTTGGCTAAAGGATAATGTGTACACGGGGCATGACCCGTCGTTATCCCATTTATCTGGGGCAATCTAATCAAGATTCATGGAATCTCTCAAAGACGCTGAAAATCCCATGGGGGCAAACCCTTTCTAGGAGCCTTTTCAGGTAGTCTTCTTTAAGACACATCTTCTCATCCTTTCTAGGAGCCTTTCCATGTATTTCTCATCATTTTCGGGAATCTTTCTAGATAGTCTTCTCTTAGACATATCCCTTTTTAAGAACCTCTTTAGGTAGACTTCTCTAAGACGTTTATCATCCTTTCTAGGAACCCCTTTAGGTAGTCTTCTTTAAGACATTCCTTACCCTTTTTAGGAACCTTTTCAGATAATCTTCTCTAAGATATCCCTCATCCTTTCCAGGAACCTTTCTAGGTAGTCTTCTTTAATACATCTCTTAGACTTTTCAGGCGGTCTCCTTTAAAGACATATCTCTATAAACCTTTTTAGGTAGTTTTCTCTAAAAATATTTCTCTTATTCTTCCAAGAACCTTGTCAAACTTTGTTTAAAGTACAGTCTTCCTTAAGACGGTCTCCTATCCTTTCTAGGGTAATCTTCTTCAAGACGTCTCTTCCTGAGTTTTGTTTAAAACACAATATCCCTTAAACCAGTTTTATCTTCTATAGGAATCTTTTGACCTTCTTTACAGACATGTCTCACTAGGCTTTGTTTAAAGCAGAGTCTTGTTTAAAACAGTTTTCTATCCTTTCCAGGAGCCTCTTCAGGTAATCTTCTAGAAGACATCGTTTCATTCTGAGTACTCAGCAAATTACTATCCATCAGATACGGTCAAAATGTATGATTCATTCTGAAAAGCATCTGCTTCACATTCAGATCAATACTTAGCATCAAGGAGATCTCGGAATTGGTTTAATCAAAGGCGATCATTTCTAATAAAGACTCTTGAATGGGGGGGGGGGGACCACGTCCAGAGAGTTCTCCTAAACAGGGGAAAAATTTCGAGGATTGCAGGGGCATACAATAAAAGATCCTATTGACTAGGGGCATTCATTCTAGGATTTAATCAACTTGGTCACATATCGAAGCAATAATAATCAGGGGCATATATTTCAAGAATTCAAATACTGGGACAGTGCATATCAGGTTCGTGGCATGACATGGTAAAATTCGAGTTCCCTCTAAGGATACTTCCTTCAGATTAAGGGGCACGTCTCTCAAAATTTCTGATGTTGGGGAAATCACACTAGTATCACACAAGGAGCATTGTTGCGTAATTGACCTTCCTACGCTTGTATTATTTACGGCCTATAATTTGGGATCATCATACATACATACGCATTAACATACATACATGCAACATTTACACCCAAACATCATGCATCTGCAATGATGATACATGTATACGAGCATCACACTATCAAACATTACTCATATAAAAAAGGTTCATTCATCTATATTTTACAAACAACAGGATCACATGCATATACATGGTGCATACGCATTTATAATACAACTTTTATACGGATGATCTTGCTAGCACTATAGCAAGTTAATCTTTCTTACATGGGTAAACTTGTCAAAACCATGGCAAGTAATCCTTTTTACGCAGGTAAACTTGTCAGAACCATGGCATGTAATCCCTTTTACGCAGGTGAATTTGCTAGAACCATAGCAAGTGAATCCTTTTACGCGGATGAATTTGCTAGAACCATAGCAAGTAATCCTTTTACGCTGGTGAATTTGCTAGAACCATAGCAAGTAAATCCTTTTACGCAGGCGAATCTGCTAGAACCATAACAGGTAAATCCTTTTACGCAGGCGAATCTGCTAGAACCATAGCAGGTGAATCCTTTTATGCAAGTGAATTTTCTAGAACCATAGCAAGTGAATCCTTTTACGCGGGTGAATCTGCTAGAACCATAGCAGGTGAACCCTTCCTCATTCAGGATATATGCAAGGGCTTACTAGACCTATAGTAAATCATTCTCTTCATACAAACTGAAAATACTTTCTAGCACTATAGCAAGTGGAGTACCTTCTATACAATAAATGGCGAGTCCTCTCTATGTAAGACTTGGGCTTTAGCAAGACGCTTTCAGAATTCAGGACAAGGCAAATTTAGAGGTCTTCCATTATTTAATAACTCTTCGATCCGAAAAACGTGAGACCTGCGTATTCTCACGCCATTCAATCCAAGGTAATTAAATAGGGGCAACAGTCATACCCCAAAATTTTCCCATCCCATTTCACTTTCAAACTCATACAATGACTCAAGGCTCAATCGTTAACTCAATGCACACTCTCCTAACTAAAGACCTCCTCAACCAGGGTTTTGCATTCTCTTAGGAAAATTGATGAATCAAGGTCTCCAATGGATTTCATATGGCTTTTTTTGTTTCAAATTATCTCCATGCCAAATTTCAACCTTCAACTCCAAAGATTGCTCATTCAATTGCTCAAATAGTCAACGGTCGACTAGTTTGACCTAAAAGTCAACTATGGTCAAACCACAATCAAGACTCCTGATTTTGGTCAAACATCCTTGTTTTGAAGTATCATTTATCATTTTATCAAGGTTTGATCATGGTTCATCAAGGAAAGCTTCAAAATCAACAAGATTCAAAGTTGCTAAATTAAGGTTTTTGGTCTAAAGAGTCAACTGAACTTTGACCAGCCAGAAATTTAGTTATCTACAACTTTGTTTCTCACATGCCAAGGATAAAAATACTTCATTGAGGAGATATGGTCCAATAGATTATAGGTCCTTTTCAAAAGTCAACTAAAAGCAGTTTTTTGTCAAAGCCCATATCATCAAGATCAAATCTTCAAATGGAAAAAGTTTCCTAATTGGCTAATAGAAGACATCTTGAGGTTTCTAAAAAGTCCTAGAACTCTTCCATATCTTAAAAATTGAGGGAGATATGCCTTGTCAAAGTTGGACAATTTTGAAGGCAAAATGTGAAACAAAAGTGGTTCAAAATGGATATTTTTACAAATGGGCGTATCTTTTTATGATCCAAACTTGGTTATGAAGCTACTAAGAATATCCAAATCCATCCCCACGCCCATTTGATTTTAAGTGCAATTTACATCAAATAAGTGAAAGAAAATAAAAAGATTTGATTTGATTCTATTTTTCAATCAATTTCAATCATTCAATGGGCCAAAATATGAACCAATTTCGTGCAAAGGGATATTGGAAAGAGAAGGAACAAAATTGGTCAATTTTAGAAATATTTCATTCAAGATTCAATCAAAGATCAATTTCACAAATTATGGAGATTCGGTTCAGTTTAGTTTACCTAATTGGTTCTACTATAAGTACATAATGTAGGGCAATGGATTAGGGGACGATTTTTCTGGCTTAAAGAACCCTAACCTAACTCTAAAATTCCTCATAAAAAGTCAAGTTCATTTTTGAAGTTAGAGTTGATTCCAAGGATTCAAGTAGCTCTATCGTGTGCCTCTGAGTCAGTCCAGATAGTCACAAGCACCCAGAACGCCCAGAAGCCAGAGAACAGGTATAGCCCAGGTTTGAATTTGGTTCAACGAAGAAGAAGGGTGCATGTCTCCATATGTCTGTCCGGTTTGAATTCGCGCGCGTGTTTCCAGGTATGCCTTTCTTTTTCATATATTATTTTATGGTTGCGTTCAATTTACAAAAAACGCAAATAGCTCAGATGGCAAGCACATTTTCTTGGGACCAAAGGGCACCGATTCGATCCTGTTAAGGGCCATCTTGCTCTTATTTTTTCTGATTTATATGCCTTCATGTTTTCTAACCACTTTTTATGTTTTTCCTTTTTTTATTTAATTAGCTAATTAGTTAGGGTTATTATTAGGTTAATTATATGGTCATCTTAATTTAACTAGTGTGATTAGAATAAACACCTTAGACTAATTAGGTTTAATTAATTTAGGTTAATTAGTAAATAATTTAGTAACTTAATTAGGTAATTATTTTGATAATTTAGTAATTGGTTTTAGGTTAATTAATTGAATAATTAATTTAGGATTAATAAATTAATTAATTTAGGTCTTTAAATAATAAAAATAATTAGGTTTAAATAATTAATATTTGGTTCGATTATTTTTAATAATCGCGTTGATTATTAATATCTCCTTCTCATTAAACAATATGCAAATTAATATTAATATTTAATATGAATTTTATACGCACAATTAAGGCTACTTCGCTAATTGTTTTAATCAAATCAATTGATTACGATAATTAGCGACAAATTAATTTGGTCAAGCAAATCAAGGGTCAATTTGTTAACCGTTTTAATCGAACTAATCGACTGCGATGGTTAATAATAAAATTATTTATTTAAAAAATTTAAATAATTCATACAAATCAAAATTCAACTTTCTGTTTATTTTAACCAAATCAATTGGTTATGATAAATAGCAATAAAATTAACCTTATTTTAATTTGTTATTTATGTTGATAAAAGCTATTGATCAACGCGATTAACAATGCTAAGGTTTAAAATACTAATCAGGGTTGTACGCCGTGTCAAAATACATCTCTTTCACAAACTGCGAATTTCAAAACTGCGACAATTACCAAACTGCGTACGGTAATTTAAAACATACATTCAACATTCATACTAAATCTAAGGCGTACAACCCTGCCCCAAACTACGTAGACTTTAATCCTCCATAAGGAGGTACGTAGGCACTTGGATAACCAATGCGAGTCCCCTTCCCCAAAACTCCAATTAGGTTCGAATCTTACCATTCACGCTTGAAAGCATAAACCTTGCCTTAACATTTTTAGCCACAAACATTTGCCTTAAACTTAAAACCTTAGGAAAGGGTTAAGGGTGCCTAACACCTTCCCTTGACCTGAATATAATAACTTACCCAGATTTCTTAACTTCGTAGGGTTTCCTATTCGCCCTGGTAGAATAGGTGGCGACTCTAAATTTCTTTAATTTTTAGAGCAGGTTGCTACACTGTGACGAAGATTCCATCTTCCCCTCATCTGGTATAAAGAACTTAAATAGGGCAGTTGTTGCACCCCAATTTTTTACCACTGAGATCCCACCATAGCTTAAACATTAGGATTATCATTGTCATCATAATCATCATGCATTTATCATTTATTAACCCAAAAATACAAACATTGTTGTTTGTTGGTTGTTTCCCAAAACAGGAGACTGATCAAGGGGAAGCAAAGCAAGTTAGGATTTTGAGACCTACAAGGAAATTCAACATCCTTCTATGATTCAAAGGACTCCCCAAACAAATTCAAAGCCTAAAGATATTTCAATACAAGATCAATAACCTTCAAGTTCATCAGAAGCCCTAATTAGAGTTTTGACCTAATTTCACTAGAGGGTTGACTTTTAATCATGAGATGGTTCCAAGGCTCAAAATATGATTCAAGGGCATCCAAATCAACATTATAGTCCATCCATATAATTCCTTTTAAGAGGAGAGCTTGATTCATTTGGAAATCACAAAATTGCAGTTCATTTGGAAAAAGTCAAATGTGCAAGTCAACCTTTGGCTTTTGAGAAAAAGAGTCAACTATGGACTTTTAAGGATCCAAATCATCATCATATGGATATTGAAGACATTTAATCAAATAAAATTCAAATAATTCATCAAGAATAAAAAAGTCAACAAAAAGTCAAATTAGGGTTCTTAAGTGTATTTTGTCCTAATTCATAGATCTTTAAATTTTGCTTACACACTCAAAAATCTCCCTACATGAAAGTTGTAGAACTTGGCAAAACAAAAAACTTATCACAACGAAACATTTTGCAAAAAATGATTATTTTGAGAGATATGGAATTAAGAAGATAATTTTCAAAAGACTTGGAGAAATTTTCAAGTGTTTTATTTGGATTTTTTCTTAACTTTATGGCCATTTTTCTCAATGATCCAAGAAGAGTTTGGGGAATTTTTCAACAAGTGAATTGAAGTATGTAGCAAGGGCTTCCAAAAGAGATAAGTAGCATGAAAATCCATGGCTCCATCCATGAGATATGATTTTGTGAAGAAGACACCATGAACACTTGAAAAATGGAGATGAACATGAAGAACAAGTTTGAATTTGGTTCAAATCTGAAAGAATCTTCAAAGTACAGCCACTCTAACTTGTTTAACACACCATAATCATAAGATTACACACTCTCTAGGGATATGATCCAAGTGTTTAAGCCATTAACCATTGAATCATTCTATTTCAAGCATGAAGGTTACACTTCCATTCTAGTAAAATGACTTTAATCACCAAGAGGCTCATGACTAGGAGGAAAGGTAAGGCTGTTGTACAAAGTTCTCCCAAAAGAAAGGTTGCTCCTAAAAGTCCCTCTGCTGATTATATCAGGAAGAAAAGTACCTCTATAGGTCCCATAAAGAGCAGAGCTGTATTTCAGAGTGTTTCTGTTGGTCCTTCCAAATCTTGGAGCAAAGTTATTCCCAAGAAAAGGAGGGCTCAAGCTATTGTTGACACTGACTCTTGTGTTGATTTTGATGTTCAAGACATTTCACCTAGGAATAGACCAACAACTAGCAACCTGGCTGCTAGTGTTCCTGAGGTACCCATTGATAAAATCTCTTTTCATTACCCTTCCAGTGTCAATAGGTGGAAATATGTTTACCACAAGAGGTTAGCATTGGAAAGGGAGTTGGCTCAGAATTTCCTTGAGAATAAAGATATCATGGATCTGATTCATGAAGCTGGACTATTTAAAACTGTTGCTCATTTGCCTACGTGTTATGAAATCCTGGTTAAAGAGTTCTTTATGAATCTATCAGAAGACTGCGCTGATAGAAAATCAAAGAATTTCAGAAAAGTATATGTAAGAGGAAAATGTGTTACCTTCTCCTCCACTTTTATCAACAATTTTATTGGAAGATCTGATGAAGCTCAACCTGAGCTGGAAGTGACTGACAACAAAATATGCGAGTTATCACGGCTAAGCAGGTAAAAGCCTGGCCCCTGAAAGGAAAACTTTTTGCAAGCAAGCTCAAGATAAAATATGCAATGCTACACAAGATTGGAGCTGCTAACTGGGTGCCCACAAGTCAACTGTTGCTAATGTGCTGGGAAAGTTTATATATGATGTTGGAACAAAGACAAAGTTTGACTATGGTACTTACATATTTGATCAAACAATGAAGCATGCCGGGAGTTATAGTGCGAAGGGTCCTATTGCCTTCCCATCTATCATACATGGTATAATTATGAATCAATACCCTAATATCCTAACTGAAAATGATGTTGTATGCAAGAGACAAAGTGCTTTATCATTTCACTACAAACTGTTTCAAGGAACACATGGTCCTGACATTGTCACAACATTAGCTGGAACATCCAAAGACAGCATAACTACAAGTAAAGATGTCGTGATTGAAATGCTCTGGAAAACATGTAAGGAGCTAGAGTCCAGAAAACTGGCTCTTGAAAAATTGATCAACTCCCTTGAGATGGACGAAAGAGCTGAATTTGCTGATATTAATATGGATGAACCTGGTGAAGAGGAAGGTGAATTAGATAGAGAAGTTGAGAAAAAAGCCATTCTTGATGATGGTACAGGTGAAGATGCTGAACTCAGCAGCTCTGAGTCTGAGGACTATAGTCCTTCTGGTCTCTTCTGGTGGTTTCAAATTTTTTAGTTGTTTCTTTTTATTTTTGGCCTGTACTCATTGGATATCAAGGTTGTTTTGGCAACATTTCTGGAAAAAAGGGGGAGTAGTGTATGTCACCCCAGAACAAATAATTTTTTTTTAGTGCTGATACATGATGGAAGTGTTGATATGTTTGTGTGATGGTATGATGTGGTGGTATAGCCTGTCTGGTAGTTGTAGCAGTAGTATAATCATGCATGCTGATTGATGTGGTAATGAGTAGTTGTATTAGTTATTCATGCAGGTGTGGTTGACGGGTTGTTTGCTATGGTTGTGTGCTGTGTGTTTTCATGCTGCAAGATTCTCTGATAATGTGGTGACTGGTTGTTTTAGCCAAAAATTTCTAAAGGAGGAGTTTGTAAATGCTTTTATATTGGCTGCATTTTATGGTAAAAAATTCCTGTCTGTGTGTGTGATGTCTTGACTAATGTCATGACACACTATGTATGGAATTATGCAGGATTATGTGGTTGAGGAAATACTGGTTTTGGTTGGATGTCATGCTCGATGTCATGACATCAGTATATGACAACAGTAGCTGTTATATTTTAGCTGTTATGTTTCCTTATTTATCTCAGGCTACAATTTAGGAAACTTTATATTTTGTGTTGTATGATTTGCGCTAAAATATCCTGTACTACAGCATATATGAACACCCTGATGATGTGGAAATTAGGTTAACTTGGTTAATCCTAATTTATGTTTGGAAGGCCCAAGTGCTGCCTGTAAGAAGATTGCTAATTCTACTTTCAGAGGCAGAGATTTTGAGCGTGAAGATTATTGTGTTTTCTGTGTATTAACGTGTGTCTTAGTGTTTTTCTTGTACTCCAAGCAATTGTCACTTTGATGATTGTATTGGAATAAGGTGTTTTTGAGTTGTAATTGTTTTTATCACTCTAAGCTTTTAAGCATGAGTGTTGTGTCTCTTGATTGAAGCTTCTAAGCAAGATCAAGATTTGTTTGAAGTGTGTCTTCAATTTGCTTTTTATAATTATCTGTTTGTTATCAGTGCTATGATTGAGGGGGAGTAAGTATGGACTCAGGTCTAGCACTAGATTGAAATTGCATTGGGTAGGTCTTAAGTGAGGAGTTGTAAACGGGGGAGTTTAGCTCTAAATTAATATTGCTTAGAGTGGATTTCCTCCCTGGCTTGGTAGCCCCCAGAGTAGGTGTTGTTGTACACCGAAATGGGTAAACAATTATCTTTGTTCTTTACTGGTTTTGTTTACTATCTGCATAATTCGTTGATCTGTGTCTTAGTGGATGTAATAACATCCGACACGACATCGATCGTGTGTTGCTATAATTTTCATTGTCTTTACAACTTTAATTAATCATTTTACCTATCAGATTAAATCATTTTCACTTGATTTTTCACACACCACTCATTTATTATACCTATTTTATGAACATCCAAAAAAATCACAAAAATATTATTTATTTGACATATTTTTATTAGGTTTAAAATTGTGTGTTTTTAGGTATTTTAAAATACTTTAAAATATAATTTCATTTGGATTTTTAAACTTAATCATTCTTGTAAATAATTTTGCTATAAACATAGGAACATGTCTTTAGTTACCTTTTAGCCTACCCTAGTGAGATTCTTCTATTCTTCAAACCAGACTTCAAACAAGTCAAGTATGTCTCAATCTTAGTATTGAGTTCATCTTTTGGAATGAGAGATATGGACAGTCTTTATCACCCATACTTTCAATCTCCAATAATTCTTCTCCTTAGTAGAGTCAAGATTCCACATCTATTTCCTCAATAATATCAGCCTTAATATTGGGCTTTAAACAAGATGTACTGTATCCCTTCTAAGTCAGCCACAATTCTGGCCTTTGTACAGAACACCAAATAAACCCTTCAGTCAAATAAAACAAAACACTATCTAGTTAAAGTCAACCACAATTTTGGGCTTCTTACATAACACCATCAAAATAATCAATCAATATTCTTCCTGTGGCAACAACCCATAGAGTCAGTCAAACTCTTTTAAGCCTCAAACTTAGACCTTGTGCAAGCCAGTCAAAAATTCCAAATCTTTCTTACAGAGGTGAGACATGATTCATCTCTATGAATACACTTTTCAATTGTTATACCACATTCAAACATAACAAACATCATTTTCATAAAAAAACATTTCCCATTTAGATTGATATAAGACTGCTTGCTCTGTTGACTTCATTTCCAGACTGTTGTCTTCCTCTAATGGTTGAAATCTTTTACTTCATATAAGATGATATTGGTATACTTGCACACACACAAGTAAGGTCCCTCTCTTATCATAAAGTAAACATTTCGTTATGATTGTTCTTTCATATAAGATAATACAGGCATACTTGCACACACACAAGTAAGGTCCCTATCTTATCATGAAAGAACCCTCATTTTCACTCACTTTCAAAATGTTTGTGGTAAAACAATTGAAATGTATCTCCATTAAGATGACGACATGTCTCTTTTCTCCAAGCAGAGATTTAATTCAAACTTCAACCTTGAGTTCAAACAAGGCACCCAAAACCAATTTACTTCCCTAATTAGTTCCCTGAACTACAAAAAGCTCTGACTTCCATTAGGGATATGTAGGCATGAGATTCACAAGGAATCTTTGCGAGCTAATAAAAAACCAAAAACAGTCAGTTCATCTGTCTTTCAATTCAATTCTCTCTCCTAACACAAAGGAGAAACTTTCCCAATCAGGCACCAAACACACAGACACAGAGAAGGTTCCCGTAGAGTACTGTAGATATGTAGGGTGCTTAAAACCTTCCCTATGTATAACCAACCTCCCTGACTCTAGAATATCTATTTAGATGAAATCCTCACACCAAGAAAACTCTTAGGGTTTATTTGAGATATTTTTCCCCTTCCTCCTCGTAGGACAATTAAAAAGTTCCCGTGCTTTCGTAGAAAGAACTGAAATAAGATTCCTCCCACAAGGACGCCTCTCTCCTTCCATATTTCGCGTGAAGGGTCCGGCGTGCCGTCCTCCCAAGTAAAACGGGGAGGTAAAAAAAGAAACAACAAAGGCCTTGAATGTGATCATGGATTTTTTTCAATATCGTCCCATAATCTTCTTTTTTTCCCATAGTGTTAAAACCATAGATTGCAGTGCACAACATCATAAAATCACCATTGAGAGTGAATCCGCATAGTGGATAGTTTGCTTTGTGTAGGATATACTCTTTACCTGAATTTTTGAATCATCCCACATAATCCATATTTTACAATTATTGTGTTTAGAATAGTAATCCAAGTAACTTCATCTTGTCCCCATTTTATTCCTCATACCTTTAGCTTTGTGAGGCTTAACTATTGTTTCAACTAAGATGGCTAACTTAGGTTTTATGCTATTGAGGCGAGAGATTGTCTCTCGGAGTTTCCATAAATGATTCATCCCTCCCTAACATTACAGGAAACAATCATGTTCTTATATCATTGGGCATTCCACGATCATTCCAAATCACGAGTGTTTAAAAACCATTATGATAAGGAATCTCAACCTTAGTGTTATTAGTAGTACTCACATATATCACATTCTTACGTTGGTTTTTCTAGTTATTAGAGACTTGTGTCCAAAAGGTGCTAGCTTTCTCAACTGGTTTGGTTGGAGTATTTCTTTTCCCTTCAATTGGAACTACTAGTGCAGGATTCTCACGCATTGCTTAGTGACCTTAATCTTCTCCTTGGTACATTTAAAATTCTGGACTCAGACACGCGATGTCTTACAGGATGTCACGACATCACTATCTGAATATTTTCAAACCAATGAACAAAGAGTAAACAGTAAACAACACAGGAAAAATGTTAACCCAGTTCGGTGCAAATACACCTACATCTGGGGGCTACCAAGCCAGGGAGGAAGTCCACTATAAGTAATATTAATTCAAGGTAATACAACTCAATATTACGCCTTTCACTTAATATCTACCCAATGCAACTTCAATCTAAACCGCTAGACCAGAGCTCCTACTCACTCCCCCTCAATCACAGCAGTGATGAAAAACTAACAGACGAAAAGCAAAAGAAGACACTCTTCAAAACACACCTTGATCTTGCTTAAAAGCTTTGATCAAGAACAATAGTACTCTTGCTTAAAAGCTTTGAGTACTTTTTACAACTCAAAATAAAAACGCCTAGACCAAGACAATCATCATGATGATTGTTTGGCTTACAAGAAAACACAACGAGAAAACTAAAACAAAAAGAACTCTAACAGTTTTTCAACCAAAAACCTTGACGGCAACAGCAGCTCCTACACGGATTAAATAGCCTTCAGACAATACAGCAAATGGGCCTTGGATCCACAAAATAGTTTTTGCCCTAATTAAAACAAATCTCCATTATACAAGGAACTGATAATAGTAATCATCCAAGACGTCCTTGAACCAGATCAGAATCCATTATTACCAAATATAGCGCATAAGGTCTTAACAGATCATACAATCATAAGTAGTAATATAAAATAGCAAACAGCTGCGAATGTCATGACATCGGCCTTGACATCAGGTAAAGGCCTGCATTAGGAAGCACATCACAACAACAGAAAGTATGTCATGACACTGTTTTTGACAAGATAGAGCCACAATCAGTTTTACCAAAAATTACAGCCAATCAACAACATCTACAAACTCCCCCTTTGGCAAATTTTTGGCTAAAACACTAATAGATGCAAAGCAGATACCAGAGCATACAGCAGCCAACAACAGAAAAATAAATTCTGTAAGAAAAACAGCAGCAACTTGATTCAACTTGATTAATCACCAAAAAAAAACCAACTACTTAATCAATTGTTACAGAAACCACTTGTCATTGTCAGGGAGAACCAGAGAACACCCAAATAAAGGGAACCAAAAAAAAACCATGTCCAAGTAAAAAACCAAAAGATCACCAGAACAATAAGATAACCATTACAACCATTACAATAAAAAACACACACTACTCCCCCTTTTTAGCCACAAAAGGAGCCAAACACCAAATGAAGATTTAATCTTCAGAGCCAGCAGTACCATCATCATCCTCCTCACTCATCTCTTCATCACTGGAGCTACTAGACTTATATTCATCCTCACTATCAGCATCCATATCATCATTCATCTTCTCACCATCACCACCAGCAACATGATCATCATCACTATCAGCAGACTGCTCAAGACTGAGTATAAGTTGTTCAAGCTTCATCTTCCTATTTTCCAGCTCTTTGCAGGTCTCCTTCAGCTCAGCTATAAGAGAGGCTTTGGTCACAGACTTGCTAGTTTGAGATGTCCCAGCAGATGTTGAGGCATCAGTCCTTTGAAGCAGCTTGTAGTGAAAAGTCAAAGCACTTTCCCTTTTGCAAACAGAATCTTTAGTTTTCAAGATGCCAGGGTATTGCTTTAGGATGATTCCACATATTAGGGATGGAAAGGCAATAGGAAGCTTAGTAGCAGAGGTACCTGCATGTCTCATAGTCTGGTCAAAAATATAGGTTCCATAGTCAAACACAGTCTTGGTCCCTATAGCATAAATGAATCTTCCTAAACCAACAGCAATGGTAGAGGTGTGATTGGTGGGCACCCAGTTGGCAGAACCAATTTTATGCAGCAGAGCATACTTAACAGTCAAGAGACTAGCAGACAGTTTGCTTTTGATGAGCCACTTTTTCACCTTACCCCCAGTGATGGTGTTGCAGACCTCATTATCAGTTACTTCAAGCTCAGGTTGAGCTTCAGCATTTCTACCTAGAAAGTGATTGATAACAGCAGGGGAGAACTCTATGCATTTTCTTCTAACATAAACTTTATGAAAATCATCTGTTCTACCATCAGCACAGTCTTGAGATAAATTGACAATAAACTCTTTCACAAGCATTTCATAGCATTTAGAGAATTGAGAAACAGTCTTAATCAAACCTGCAGTTTTGATGAGCTGCATTACCTCTTGATTCTCCAGAGCATCATTTGCTAACTCTCTTTCAAGGGCCAGCCTTCTTTGATACACAAATTTCCACTGGATTGCATTGGAAGCATAGTGCAGATATATGTTATCCAAAGGAACATCACGGACCTTTGTAGCAGATTTAGTAACAGCAATTTTCTTCTTGGAGGGGATGTCAGGGACATCACTTGGGACATCAGCTTCAGAGTCAGAAATGCTTCTTTCCTTCCTCTTCTTCACACTAACTTTGCTTCCAGACTTTGAGGGTCCAGTAGGGACTTTCTTTATTTTTTCTTTAGTAACAGTCTTCAGAGGAGTAACCTGTGGCTTGAGAGACTGTTGTTCACAAACTTGTTTTCCGTTACGAGCCTTGACCCTGTTGGAGATGCTGGAGATGAGGTCATCATCAGCAATATCAATGGGATCATCAAGTTCATCTAGGTCCACCACATCATGCACATTAGGGTTTTCATCTTCTTTAGCAGGAACAGCAGGAACCTCCTCATTTTTCTTAGGTGGAAGAGTCTCATCATCTTTGGTACCAGATGCTTCAACATTGATAGCTTCAGATGTTTCAACATCTTTGGAAACAGGGGTCTCATCATTATTGACAGATGTCTCAACATCTTTAGCAACAACAGGAGTCTCATCATTTTTATCAGCAGATGTCTCATCATTTTTATCAGAATCTTTGCTGGCATCATCTTGCTCACCTTGATCATCATCGGAAGCAGACATTTGGGCTAGAGGGACAGAAATTCCTTCAACCTTGTGCCCTTCACTCAAGATTCTGGTGACAATATTTGCAATCGCATTATGAACATAGGACGAGCCCTCTCTACCCTGGACAGGGAAAGTTTCTGGGACAGATCCTCCGGTTGATTTTCTTGCATGTATCTTTCTTGGTTGACTGCGAGCAGAATCGGAAGGAGGGACAGAGTTCAATGGCACAACATCCAGCACAACATCTTGATTGCTCACAACATTTGGTGCCCTAGAACCTGATGCTGTTTCAGAGATGGGAGAAGATTTCTTTGAGGAAGGACTCTGAGACATGGTGAGAGAAAATGAGAGGCTGGGTAAGGAGTGATGAATGCAGGAACACAGTGAGATAGCGTGAGTGTGGAGGAGAGGTTGTGGAGGAATGAAAACCGTTTGAGTAACTTGCAAAAAGGGGGGAAAATACACTTTAATGTGTAATGATATCCAAGATTTGGAAAGAGAAATAGTGCTGGCCCCACTCTCAATTAATTGCCATAATCTTTCACAAAGACAAATGCCTAATTTGTTTCTTAGATTTTCAGACTTATTTGCATCTAAGACTTTTGTAAAACTGTCAGCAAGTTGAAGATCTGTGGCAGCATGTTCCAAGCCAATTATTTTGTCCTCAACAAGATCTCTGATGTAGTGATGTCTAATATCACTATACTTGGTCCTGCTGTGCTGAATGGAATTCTTTGAAATGTTGATGGCACCTAAGTTGTCACAATATAATGTCATGACATCTTGTGTGACATTGTATTCTGTTGACATTTGTTTCATCCAAACAAGTTGAGAACATCTACTTCCCAAGAAGGAACATCCTCCTGAAGTTCTTTTTCTGTTATCAGCACTGCCTGCCCAGTCTCTTAGATAAGGATGACCAAGTTTTTGGTGCCATAGCTTTGCTTCTTCTTCTTTAGAGCATATAGTAGAATAGCTGGATTCCTGAGACACCCACAAGAAGTAGTTATTTTTGGATCTGACACCCCTCATTACTACTTCCTTTTCTTCATTAGTAACCACACACTCATCTTTAGTGAAGTTGACTTGGTATCCTTGGTCACAGAGTTGACTGATGCTTATAAGATTGGCAGTCAGGTCTTTGACCAACAGAACATCTTCTAAATTTGGCACTCCTGAACACTCTAATTTTCCAACTCCTTTGATTTCACCTTTAGCTCCATCACCAAAGGTTACATAATTAGTAGAATGACTCTTGATATCAACAAGCAGATTCTTGAGTCCAGTCATGTGTCTGGAGCATCCACTATCAAAATACCAGTCTTCTTTGGCTGAAACTCTAAGAGATGTATGGGCTATTAAAGCCATACTTTTAGGTTTCCATTGTTGCTTCTGAATGGGCATGATCTGCTTAGGTTTGTAAAAAGGAGCTTGATCTGGATATCCATATAGTCTGAAGCAAAAAGGCTTAATGTGTCCAAATCTTCCACAGTAATGACATCTCCATCTTTGAAATTTTCTCTTCATTTCACCTTTCTCGTGATGTTGAGTCACATGTTTTGACATCGGCTTCGACATCTCAGCTTCAGGTTTAGTTCTGCTACTATCTTGGACATATTTCTTTGCACTGACAAATCCTATGCCAGACATATCTCTTGAACTTTTTCCAACCTGCAAGATTTCCTCCAGCATATCCGTGCCATTGTTCAACATTTTTACTGATTTAGACATCTGATCAAGTTTGGATTGTAACAGGATAATTTCATCATTCAGTTCAGATATAGTTTCATTAAGCTCTTTGTTATCAGCCTCCAACTGGGCTATGTATTTCTTCTGCTTTTCACCTTGTTAACATACTTCAGCACTTCTGATACAGAGCTTTCTGTAGGAGGTTGCCAGTTCTTCAAAGGATAGCTCATCTTCACTAGAATCTTCATCTGAGTTGTAAACTCCAGTCAGAGCTGTGACATGTTTGGCTGATTCTTCTTCAAAATCACTCTCAGAATCTTCATCAGACCAGGAGACTGACAATCCTTTCTTTTGTTTCTTGAGATAGGTAGGGTATTCAGCTCTAATATGTCCATACCCTTCACATCCATGACATTGAATCCCTTTACTGTGATTGTATTTTTCTTCTGGTTTATCTCTTCTGCCAGAGTCATAAGATCTGCTGATGTCAGATGAGATGTTCTTGACATTAGGTCTTGGCTTCTGATCCATTCTTCTTATAATTTTGTTGAATTGTTTGCCAAGCATAGCTATAGATTCAGATAGATTCTCTTCACTACTTTCCTCTACTTCCTCTCGAGAGTTGGACATAAAGGCTATGCTTTTGTTCTTCTTTTCAGAATTTTCATTGATTCCCATCTCAAAGGTTTGAAGAGATCCAATTAACTCCTCTACCTTCATACTGCTGATGTCTTGTGCCTCTTCTATAGCTGTAACTTTCATATCAAATCTCTTAGGTAGGGATCTAAGAATTTTCCTCACCAACTTTTCATCAGACATTTTTTCTCCCAAAGCTCCTGAGGTATTAGCAATATCGAGTAAATTCATATGAAAATCCTTAATACTTTCATCATCCCTCATCCTTAGATTTTCAAATTTTGTAGTTAGCAGTTGAAGTCTTGACATCTTCACTTTGGAGGTGCCCTCATGAGTAGTCTTTAGGATATCCCAGACATCTTTGGCTAGTTCACACTGGTGAACCAGTCTGAATATATTTTTGTCAATTCCATTGAATAAAGCATTTAGGGCTTTAGAGTTGCCAAGCGCCAATGCCTCTTCATCTTCGTCCCAATCTTCCTCTGGTTTAAGAGTTTTGTTGCCATCTTTATCAGTAATAACAGGATGTTCCCATCCTTTGTTCACAGCTCTCCATGCTTTGCTGTTCACAGATTTCAGAAAAGCCACCATGAGAGGTTTCCAATAATCATAATTAGAGCCATCCAGAATGGGTGGTCTCATTATAAATCCACCACCTTCTTTGTCCATCGAACCAGAAAATACTTTCCCTAGATCTCACCCAGTAAAAACAGGCAGGGTGCCTGCTCTGATGCCAACTAAAATTCTGGACTCAGACACGCGATGTCTTACAGGATGTCACGACATCACTATCTGAATATTTTCAAACCAATGAACAAAGAGTAAACAGTAAACAACACAGGAAAAATGTTAACCCAGTTCGGTGCAAATACACCTACATCTGGGGGCTACCAAGCCAGGGAGGAAGTCCACTATAAGTAATATTAATTCAAGGTAATACAACTCAATATTACGCCTTTCACTTAATATCTACCCAATGCAACTTCAATCTAAACCGCTAGACCAGAGCTCCTACTCACTCCCCCTCAATCACAGCAGTGATGAAAAACTAACAGACGAAAAGCAAAAGAAGACACTCTTCAAAACACACCTTGATCTTGCTTAAAAGCTTTGATCAAGAACAATAGTACTCTTGCTTAAAAGCTTTGAGTACTTTTTACAACTCAAAATAAAAACGCCTAGACCAAGACAATCATCATGATGATTGTTTGGCTTACAAGAAAACACAACGAGAAAACTAAAACAAAAAGAACAGTTTTTCAACCAAAAACCTTGACGGCAACAGCAGCTCCTACACGGATTAAATAGCCTTCAGACAATACAGCAAATGGGCCTTGGATCCACAAAATAGTTTTTGCCCTAATTAAAACAAATCTCCATTATACAAGGAACTGATAATAGTAATCATCCAAGACGTACTTGAACCAGATCAGAATCCATTATTACCAAATATAGCGCATAAGGTCTTAACAGATCATACAATCATAAGTAGTAATATAAAATAGCAAACAGCTGCGAATGTCATGACATCGGCCTTGACATCAGGTAAAGGCCTGCATTAGGAAGCACATCACAACAACAGAAAGTATGTCATGACACTGTTTTTGACAAGATAGAGCCACAATCAGTTTTACCAAAAATTACAGCCAATCAACAACATCTACAACATTGATGCCCTACCTTATGGCATATTTTATAGAACTTGGGCTTCCATTCACACTCCACAGGCTAGTTAATTTTTTCCCCATCAATGTCCTTTATAGTTATGCTCTTCTTCTACTTTTGTGTGATGTCAATTCGACCAGAATTTTAGCATAGGAAACCCTTAGCTTGTTTGTTGTACATTTATCAGTAAAAATAGGCTTTCGTAACTTCCTTCCTATCTTTCCTAAGCTTTTTGCTCCATGCAAATGTAGAGGTTAGTGTGGCAGTTTTAACCCAACAGGTAAGGTGCGCAACATGTCTCTTTTGAAATAAAATTCTGGGCTCCATTCTTTCAGAATCGTTGGCACATTATAAATTGTACAAAGACCCTTCATGAGCACCATCTCCTTTTCCTTGTATGAGTGTGTTACCCTAGGATTTCGACTTACTAATAAATGGGCAACTAATGCCCAAAATTGGCAATTGGGCCTCAATTTGGTAAAAAGGCCCTAAATTGGTAATTGGGCCTCAAGTTAATATCTACATTACCATTTGGGTCGAAGCGATTCGACCAAATAACGATTAGTAGTCGAAGCTGTTCGACTAGGAAGATCATCCGAGGTTTCTGCGTTCGACCAGACCAAAAGGATGCGAAGACTTAAGGATTTTTGGCTGCAGAAACTGAAGTGGAGGTCGAGAGGCAGTAGAAGTTAAGAAGCAGTTCCAGGCAGTTTTCTGGCAGTTCCCACAGGAAGCGTGGAAGTCTCACAATTGAAGATCTTGCATGTCAAAGACACGTGTTGACTGATAATCAGTCGACCGTTAGTAATAGTTATTTTATTTTCTATTTAAGCAAGTTTCATAGGAATAGTTAGGGGTCCGCATTTTCTACATAAACACAAGTAAACTCAAATCTCTGCGCAATGAGTAACGAGTGCAACTTTGGAATGTACGTATTCGTACCAGTTTAATTAATGCAATCATTTTACATTACATTTTATCTTTCAGTACACATTTACTGCCTTTTATTGCTTTGGTTTACTTTAAAGCCTTTAATTTCAGTGCTTACTTTTACGTTAAAGTCACTATTTATATTTAATACAAATCAGATACACATAATATAACAAAATAAAGCAATCAGTCCTGGAGTATTCTAGTTGACTCCGCAAAGTAACCTTTAAAAAGGAAACAAGCGCTTGTTTACCAGTTTTCTGGGTAAACAAATTGGCACGCCCAGTGGGACCCGTCGATTGTTCTTTATTTTTCTTTAGTTATGAATGATATTAATAAGTGGTCGGAAATTAACTAACATGGCTGAAGTTAATACAAATAATTCTGATCTTTCTGGAAATCAAGGAGGTGTTCTGACTGGAGGAACACCACAAAATGCCGCAGATTCGTCCCCAGTTGGAGCAACAAATACTGGTGGATCGACGGCAGCAATATTGGTATCATCACCAACGAATGTACGGTCACCATTTAATCCATTACGACCGCCGTTTCACGGAATGCTACCTCCACCAGGGTTTAATCCTCAGTTTGGAATGCCCACGTCTATGATGCAAGGTTTGCACACAAATCCTTCATTATATTCTGACAGCATGATGGCTAAAAGCACATCAAGTCTGGGGGGTCAACCCATAAGCATGGGATATAATCACCAGACTTTACCATCTTTGAGTACCACGTCAATGTTGTCAATTCGACAACAAATGGACGAAAGTAATCATGAAATGGTGAATGCCCTTACTCAACAGATGGGAACTGTTTTTACTCCCATGATAAATAACACGAATCAAAGTTATGAAATATTGGCTGGACAGATAGCCAGAATTGCAGATTTCTTTGGAGCGCCCCCACAACCAAACCTTTCGACCGCTCAAGGGTCGAACCCGAGAGGGGCCGAACCTTTAGGACAAGGAGATCAAATTGAGCAGGAGATACCTAGAATAGTACAAAGGCATCAAGATGCTGACCATGTTCTTAGGAACATCCAGCAAGATGTCAATGTTGGGCACAATAATATCTCTAATGCAGTCGAACAAATTTTAGTCCAAAATGGGATAAATGTAGGTTTGCATAGACCAAATTTCGTTTCCCCTTTGTCAGAATATATAAGGAGAACAGAATTGCCCAGGGGTTGGAAAGTTCCAAAATTCACCAAATTTGCTGGTGAGACTGGCGAGTCGACAGTTGAACATATTGCTAGGTTCCAGACAGAGGCTGGAGAAATAGCAAACAATGAAAATCTAAAAATGAAGTATTTTCCAAGTTCTTTAACGAAAAATGCATTTACTTGGTTCACGACATTAGCTCCCCAATCTTTGTTCTCATGGAACCAATTAGAACGATTGTTCCATGAACAATTTTATATGGGACAGTCGAAAATTAGTTTGAAAGAATTAGCTGGAGTTAGGCGAAAGGGTACGGAACCAGTCGATGACTATCTAAACCGTTTTAGGCTACTAAAAGCTAGATGTTTTACACAAATTCCTGAACATGAGTTAGTCGAAATGGCTGCAGGCGGGTTAGATTATTCTATCAGGAAGAAGTTAGACACCCAACATTTGAGAGATATGGCGCAACTGGCAGACAGAGTACGCCAGGTCGAAAGGCTAAAAGCTGAAAAGGCTAGGGCTAGTAAATATCATAAGAAAGAGAAAATAGCTTATGTTACTACAAGTGAGTTCGACTCTAATAGCGACAATGAATACGAAGAGAGAGAGGTTAACGTGGCTGAATTAAAGCCAGGACCACCATATATTTGTAAATTGCTTAAACCTTCAAAAGATAAAAATCTGGTTGAAAGTAAAAATGAGAAATTCTCTAGTAAAACGTATTCATTTGATATAACGAAATGTGATGAAATATTTGATTTGTTGGTTTCTGACGGACAAATCATAGTACCCCCAAGACTAAAAAATCCTCCTCTTGAACAAAAGAAAAAAAAGGGGATTTTGTAAATTTCATAATTTCTTGGGTCATAAACTTCTCAATGTGTCCTTTTCAGGGATTTGGTGCAAAAGGCCTTAAAAGAAGGAAGGTTACAGTTTGGAGAAAAGCCAAAGTCATCAATGAAAGTTGATACTGATCCTTTGCAAGTCGAAGAGGCTCACTATACTGAGCTTGCTGACGTGATGATGGTCGAAACTACTGATGGTTTCGTTAGAAAGCAAAACGGTGCTACTGATGGCAAAGTTTTGAACATGGTTTATCCTGAACCAAAGGAAAGTCTTTTGAAATTCCTGGAGAGATGCCACAATAACAACTCTCAAGTTGGATTATGTCCAAGGTGTGATGCTGTTTTCAACGTTGATGCTGCAAATAAAGTGAGGTTCGATCCTCGTCGAGGCAAGAATCGTCAATTCATGTATACAGGAGAAAACAGTGGTCGAAGGGCTGGAGAATACAGGAAGATGTTTGAAAAGCCAAGGACTTTCCGTCCCAAAACAGATGTCCCTGAAGACAAATGGGTGCGACCCATTAACTTCAGAGGTAAACGTCCAGAATGGCAGATACAGGGCGATGGAACCAATGCTGAAGGTTCTTGGACGGATAGTGGATCAAAAAGAAAAGATTACATATCTCCAAACTACAAAGGAAAAACCCCATGACTCGAACGCAATGGAGGCGTTACCAAAGAAGCCACAAGAATGGACAAGAGGGTTCGAAAATGGTGCAGGCAGGATTTTCTCACTATCAATCAAAACCCTTTCATAGGAAGTTGACTGAGGAGCAGGCTAAAATAGAAAATGAAAGATTAGCTGCTGGGATGATCCTAGGAAAGAAATTGATCGAAGAATTGGTCGACGACGATGCTCCGATCCCCAATACAGAAAAGAGCCTGAGTATTCTCCATTGTCGGACGAAGAGGTCGATGATAACTTTGACATAGAGTCAGATGAATTGCTAATCGACTGTGGGATTGTCTCTGTACTCCCGGCTGAGTTCGACAGAATCTCTGAGGTATCTGAGAACGAAGGTGATTTTCTTCCTGACGAGAATATGGAAGAAACACCTGTTTGTTACTATGTGATGGGAAAAGGAGTGGTAGAAGAACAAAAAGCT
This sequence comes from Vicia villosa, assembly GCF_029867415.1. Lineage (NCBI taxonomy): Eukaryota > Viridiplantae > Streptophyta > Magnoliopsida > Fabales > Fabaceae > Vicia > Vicia villosa. The sequence continues at coordinate 177,954 of NW_026706131.1, forward strand.
GTGTTCGAGAGGCCAGGTCGAGGAATGATGTATCATTTGAAGCCCCTATTCATAAGGGCAAAAGTGGACGGAATGCCTATAAACAAAGTGTTCGTTGATGGTGGGGCTGCAGTAAACTTAATGTCATATTCCTCACTACAGAAAGTAGGAAAGACTGACAAAGACTTAAGACCCCATAATATGGTACTGTCTAATTATGAGGGTAAGACAAGTGGAATACTTGGAGTAATTCAAGTGAAACTAGCTGTTGGTTCGTCTGTCAGGTCGACCGTATTCATGGTGATCGCATCTCAGGCAAATTTTAAACTGCTGTTGGGTCGGGAATGGATCCATGGGATTGGAGCAGTTCCTTCCACCTTACATCAGCGTGTAGCCATTTGGAGGTCAGATGGTATAGTGGAAAATATTGAAGCTGACCAAAGTTATTACAAAACTGAAAGTGGTCACAGACATTTCGACTAGCATTTGGCAAATGTAGCTCCTTGCTATAAAGCAGAAGATGTATATCCTTCTGATGAAAGCGTGTCTAAGTATCTGAACTTAGATCCAAATTATGGTTTCATTTGGAATAAATAAGATCCTAATGAACCATTGAACCAGGAAAGTCCTCCAGAACAGAGGATAACGGTCAAAGACGATGACCACTGAGTCAGAATACCTGGCTCGAATAACGGCTTATTTGGCCGAAAACAACGAAAGAGCGGTTTTAGAAGCCGAATTAGAGAAAGAAATGGCTGCTGAGGCCATGATGATGGTAAAGAATGAAAACAGTCAAGAAGCCAATCACCAAGTCGAACGACTCGACGGGATATACGATGACGAACCTTTGGGTTTCGAAATGGATCCATCAGGATCAATAAAAAGGATGCAAGCTCAAGACCCTCTTGAGGAAATTGATTTAGGTGATGGGATCATTAAAAGACCTACTTATGTAAGTACAAGGCTTACAAATGACCTAAAAGCCAAGTTGATTTGACTATTGAAAGAATACAAAGATTGTTTTGCATGGGATTACAATGAAATGCCTGGTTTAAGTCGACAGGTGGTGGAGCATCGACTACCATTAAACCCAGGGAAGAAACCTATCAAGCAGCTTCCTAGGAGATTTGCGCCGGAAGTTATGGAAAAAATCAAAGTGGAAATCGAAAGATTGCTAAAAAGCAAGTTTATTCGAACTGCGAGGTATGTCGAATGGTTAGCTAATATAGTACCTGTCATAAAGAAAAATGGTAGCCTCCATGTATTCATAGATTTCAGAGATTTAAATAAGGCTACTCCTAAAGATGAATATCCTATGCCAGTCGCTGAAATGTTAGTCGACTCTGCAGCCGGATTTGAATACCTCAGCTTATTGGATGGATATTCAGGTTATAACCAAATTTTTATAGCTGACGAAGATGTACCGAAGACGGTGTTTCGATGCCCAGGTGCTTTGGGAACTTATGAATGGGTAGTAATGCCTTTTGGTTTAAAAAATGCTGGAGCTACATACCAACGAGCCATGAATTCCATGTTTCATGATTTTATTGACAAATTTATGCAGGTTTATATTGATGATATTGTAATAAAATCTAACTCTGAAAATGGTCACTTAGACCATCTTCGACAATCTTTTGAACGAATGAGGAAATATGGACTCAAAATGAATCCTTTAAAATGTGCTTTTGGTGTACATGCAGGGGATTTCCTGGGTTTCGTGATTCACAAGAAAGGCATTGAAATAAATCAAAATAAGACGAAAGCGATCTTGGAGCTAAAAGCGCCAGAAACAAAGAAACAACTCCAGACATTGTTGGGGAAAATTAATTTCTTGAGGAGATTTATCTCAAATCTAAGTGGCAAGACGAAGATCTTTTCACCACTTGTGAAGCTCAAGAATCAAGATCAGTTCAAATGGGAGCTAGAGCATCAACAGGCATTCGACCAAATAAAAGCTTATTTAACTAAGCCTCCTATTTTACTACCCCCCAATAGGACAAAAAGTATGAAATTATACATAGCTGCATCAGGCTCGACAATTGGGAGTATGTTGGCCCAAGAAGATGATAATGGCGTCGAAAGAGCTATATATTATCTAAGTCGAACCCTCGTAGATGCTGAGACTAGGTATAATGATATTGAAAAATTATGCTTATGCTTATATTTCTCATGTAACAAACTTAAGCAATATATAAAGCCTGTTGATGTGTATGTGTCCTCTCATTTTGATATCATTAAACATATGTTGTCTAAGCCAATTTTGCATAGTCGAATTGGTAAGTGGGCCTTAGCGCTAACTGAATTTTCCTTAACATATGTTCCTTTAAAGGCTATGAAAGGACAAGTTGTGGCTGATTTTATAGTCGACCATGGGTTAGTCGAATCGTCTGTAAATCAAGTCGAGCAAACTAAGTGGAAATTGCTTTTCGATGGTTCTAGTCACAAAAATGGTTCAGGCATTGGAGTCCTAATTATTTCCCCTAAGGGACTTCCAACTAAGTTCCATTACAAAATGAATGAAGTATGCTCTAATAATGAAGTCGAATATGAAGCCTTGATTACTGGTTTGAAGGCCCTAATAGATTTAGGGGCAACCCGGGTTGAGATTCGAGGTGATTCTGAACTAGTGATTCGACAAATCAAGAAAGAGTATAAGTGCATTAAAGAAAATCTAATAATGTATTATGCAATTGTGATACGCTTATTAGAAAACTTCGAACATGTTGAGATCTTGCATGTACCAAGATCCAACAATTACATTGCCAATGAATTGGCGCAAATTGCTTCTGGGTATAGAGTTTCTAAAGACAAGTTGGAAGATATGGTCGAGATCAAAAACAAAGAAACTCATGAAGTATTAAATAAATTGGGTCAATTGTCAACGTCAAAATTCGAGGGGGTAGATGATGATGTTGAAATTAAAAATTTGTATGCCTTGGAAATTTTTGCCATCGACAATATGACTGATGCTGATTGGAGAAACCCATTGGTCAACTACCTAAATAATCCAGTCGGGGGAACTGATCGAAAGATTAAATACATAGCTCTAAACTATATGATATTAGGAAATGATTTATACAAGAAAACAACTGAGGGTGTGTTGTTGAAATGCTTAAGTGAAGCTGAAGCATATTTGGCCGTGTCAGAGGTTCATAGTGGTGTTTGTGGAGCTCATCAATCGGGTCATAAGATGAAATGGTTGTTGTTTAGACAAGGTTTATATTGGCCAACAATGCTAAAAGACTGTATTGAATATGCAAGAGGATGCCAAGAGTGCCAGAAATTTTCAGGCATTCAACATGTTCCAGCCAGTGAATTGCATGCGATTATCAAACCTTGGCCTTTTAGAGGATGGGCTTTGGATTTAATAGGAGAAATCAAACCTGCATCTTCTAAGCAACAAAGATTCATCTTAGTAGGAATATATTATTTTACTAAATGGATAGAGGCAATCCCACTAGTTAATGCTGATCAAGAAGCAGTGATTAGTTTCATACAAAAACACATTATCTACAGATATGGGATCCCAGAAACTATTACTACTGATCAAGGATCAATTTTTGTTGGTCAAAAAATGCAAGCTTTTGCAGCAGAAACAGGGTTTAAATTGCTAACATCTACTCCATATTATGCCCAGGCAAATGGTCAGGTCGAAGCTGCTAATAAAGTTATCATAAATTTAATAAAGAAGCATGTGGGAAAAAAGCCAAGAAATTGGCATCAAACGCTCGACCAAATCCTTTGGGCTTGTCGAACGTCACCAAAGGAAGCAATAAAAACTACCCCATTTCGTTTGACATTTGGGCATGATGCTGTGTTGCCTGCAGAAATTCACCTACAGTCAACAAGAATTCAACGACAAAACAGTCTTTCGTCTGATGAGTACTGGAATATGATGTTAGATGAGTTAGTCGAATTAGATGAAGAGAGGCTAATAGCGTTGGATAGATTAATAAGACAAAAGGAAAAAGTGGCGAAGGCCTACAACAAGAAAGTCAAGGAGAAGACATTCATGGTAGGTGACTATGTATGGAAGGTTATTCTACCCATGGATCAAAGGAATAAGTTACTGGGTAAGAGGTCCCCAAGTTGGGAAGGACCGTTTAAAATTTTGCAAGTGTTTTCAAACAATGCATATGAAATTGAAGAATTAAATTCAGATAGTCGAATCTTGAGGGTAAATGGTAAGTATTTGAAAAAATATAAACCTATACTTCAAGAAATTCACATAAGAGAATGAAACTAAGGAATTATATTAAAATGGCTAGAAACCTTGGCCAGTCATTACAAAAGTTCCTTCATAGAAGGCGCAGTCATTACAAAAGAAAAAAAACTGGCAAACCCTAAAGCCACTAAGATTTCCAATATTAGTGAACTCTTCGGTCGATGTCCTTCAAGGATAATAGGGGCAGACTTTCGGCTTCGAACATCTCTATGCGCCCGGCCTTGCGCATTTTCCTCACTACACCTTGCTTGAGAAATAGGTAAGACAAGAATCTTCCATAAGGAAGACAAGTCACCATTCCTTGACGAGAGGCTGTCAGAGAGACAGTTTCCACGAGCTGTTTAAAAATTAAAAGAGGAAAGTTGATTTTCTTTCCCTGAAGAGCACAAGAAATAAACTCCAAGTCTTCCACCATGATGCTATTTTTATTATGGTTGCGCGGACGAAAGTTTCCTACCAAAAGTTGGTGCCAAATTTTGATGACTTTGGCACAAAAGGGGTCATTGTCCATGAGATCCCTTAACATATTAGAAGTGTTCATGTCGAAGATGTTGTCAACAAACGTTGCACCGCTATTGCTGCATTTCAACAAATCAGAAATTGTTGAGAGAGTGATGATGACATGAGCCCCTTGAATGGTGGAGGTTATAGTAGTCCTCCCTTCTGGATCTATGCGCAAAGATGCAAATCTCCAGAACTCAATCAGCATGCAGGGATAGATGTTTCCATCTAGAATTTCAGGATAAAATGCAAGCCCCTGGCTAGCATAGAGGGCACGAGCATTGATATGATTCGCATCAAACTCTTCTGCAGAAAGCTTAAATTCTTTCTTAATGCAGGATCTTATGTTGGCATTTGTTAAAGGTTGTGCCATGGTTTGAAAAGATTGAAAAGATGAAAGAGTTTAAGGTGTTGTGCGTAAAGAGATGTAAAAAAAAGAAATGGAAGGAATGAGGCTATATATAGAGAATGTGTAGTTACTTCAGCAAGACAAACGTGGGGGAAGGAAGTTAGAAGACCAAAAATCGTATTAAATATCTTGGAAACTGACACAAGCAAGCTGGGAGCAGTTAATAGCCCATTACCTAGCGTTTAGGTAATAATTAGTGCCTGGGAAAATGAAACGTAATCATGGCGTAATGGGAATTAACAAAAGTCGAAACCCAAGAAAGAACTGAAACGACATCTTTCTCTTTCCTAAAGTCAGTCGAAAGAAGTCGCTTGGAGGGGCAATTTGTTACCCTAGGATTTCGACTTACTAATAAATGGGCAACTAAGGCCCAAAATTGGCAATTGGGCCTCAATTTGGTAAAAAGGCCCTATATTGGTAATTGGGCCTCAAGTTAATATCTACATTACCATTTGGGTCGAAGCGATTCGACCAAATAACGCTTAGTAGTCGAAGCTGTTCGACTAGGAAGATCATCCGAGGTTCCAGCGTTCGACCAGACCAAAAGGATGCGAAGACTTAAGGATTTTTGGCTGCAGAAACTGAAGTGGAGGTCGAGAGGCAGTAGAAGTTAAGAAGCAGTTCCAGGCAGTTTTCTGGCAGTTCTCACTGGACGCGTGGAAGTCTCACAATTGAAGATCTTGCATGTCGAAGACACGTGTTGACTGATAATCAGTCGACCGTTAGTAGTAGTTATTTTATTTTCTATTTAAGCAAGTTTCATAGGAATAGTTAGGGGTCCGCATTTTCTACATAAACACAAGTAAACTCAAATCTCTGCGCAATGAGTAACGAGTGCAACTTTGGAATGTACGTATGCGTACCAGTTTAATTAATGCAATCATTTTACATTACATTTTATCTTTCAGTACACATTTACTGCCTTTTATTGCTTTGGTTTACTTTAAAGCCTTTAATTTCAGTGCTTACTTTTACGTTAAAGTCACTATTTACATTTAATACAAATCAGATACACATAATATAACAAAATAAAGCAATCAGTCCTGGAGTATTCTAGTTGACTCTGCAAAGTAACCTTTAAAAAGGAAACTAGCGCTTGTTTACCAGTTTTCTGGGTAAACAGAGTGAAAATTCAAAAGAAAATAAACTTTTTCATGGTAAAACATATATGTAAGTTGAACAAAGTTCCAAACACTAGCCATATATTGTTTCACAGTAGTCATGCTAAGGTTTCTCCCTAAAACATACATGATTAGCGTTGTAACTCATAACTTATTCACTGATTCTACATCGACATTTTCAATTTCAACTCCCATCTTTCCTTTCACAATTTGGGGGGCTATGAACTTTATAGTTAACACATTTGCACTAATAACATCAACCCACAATTTCTTCAGAAGTGTTATTGTTCCTTGTTTGCTTTGTCAGCTCCAGGAGTTAAGTCGATGGTGACGACACCTTTTTTTGCGACCGTCCTTACCGCTGAGTCATGCTTCAAGACGCATGAAGCTTCAAACAGCCGAAATCCCTTTGATTAGGTTCCTAATCCAAGGATTAGGACTTTAAAACATCTCAAATCAAGATTCCTCCACTTGAAACTATGAAATTTGAAACCCTAAAACACAGTAGAAATTCGCTCTGCCGTGTCGAATATCGCTACTTCTCTTTATCTAATCGTTTTATTTTTTAATAATAAGCAATGGAATTAATAGGAGTATAAGGGATACTCCACCCACAAAACAAACGGAAAGTTCCTACATAATAATCTACTGATAATTAAATTGACTGATTAAAAATATATTTTTCGTAATATTTACTATTTATTTGACATAAAAGTTAAATTACACATTTATTTTAGTTAATTTTTGTTGGTCAAATAAGTATTTCTTTTACTTATAGGATTACCGTTTTACAACCCTATTCTTCCTCTGACGCGGTATACGCGGTATACATTCTTTCTTCTTTTCCCGTTTGTTTTTTATAAGTATTGTGTTTGCTGCTCTTTCTTTTTAACAAATGCGTGTTCGTATAACTTTTAAGCTCAATTAATTTTAATAATTTTTAAGCTCTATATCTATCTCTCTACTTTATCTACCATCTCTCTTCTTTTCATCTCTCTCGCCGGCATGCTTACACAATATATTTCTAAATTATATACATCTATGTTCAATTCTCATATCAGTAATTTACCATGGAAAAATTTCTTCATGCATTTTTGTATGTTTATAATGTATGGATATCTTCTTGGATCATACGGCCATAACTATCATTTTCAGGTAAGTACATTTTTTTCTCAAGGTAAATTATTCTTAATAACATGGCTCTCTATTTTTGTTGTTTTCATATTGCACATAACATCTCTTCAGGGTTTCGTATAACCTGCTCTCTTTTTCATAAGTATAATTTCTTATAGGGTTTAGTATATGTAACAACAATAACCTTATGAGTTATAATATTGCACATCTCTTTATTTTCATACGTTATTTCAACCAAAAGTTTCTAAATCTTAAAAATTATTTTTAAAAAATTGACTTCTTAGGCTAATCAATAGATGTAAAAAAAAATATTTTTCTTTCTTGTTATTATCATATATTATCTTGATGTGACTAAGTTATGTAATTTCACTCATCATCTTTAACATTTTTTTTCTTTTTTGTCCTAGAGGGTGAACATTCCAAAATCAATGGATAGCGTGATATATCGATTATTTTGGGGACTTCAGGTATGTCCTTAATTCCTTTTTCAATATTTGTTTTTAACTTATTAGGATTATAATTTCTAAGTAATCTAGAATACAATATTAAAATTGTTTTGGAAATAAAATATTCCAATCTTTTTTGATATGTTTATTATAATTTAATATTTATTTGATTAATAAATGAAATCGTACTAATACTATAATTGGGTAATATTTTGCAGCATATCTCTACTCTACCCGGATTTCTGAGGCCACACTCTTTTAGTGAGGTAATGCTTTTGACGATGGTTGGATTAGCACTTTGGATTTTTGCTTTTTTTATTGGAAAGAGACGTACTGATCCAAGATTATAGAGTGTTTCAATTTTTTCATACATGTAGTGTGATAATGTCTCTTGAATTTATCTATTACTACCTCCGTTCCTTTTTATAAGAGAAAATTCATTTTTTAGATTCATTCAATAACTAATGTATTTGGTCTATTTATAGACTAGATACATTGATTATTCAATGAATCTAAAAAGTGAATTGTCTCTTATAAAAAGGAACGGAGGTAGTATTTTGCTAAGCGTTTTTGTATCCGAAACAAATACCGAGATTATTTATTTATTCAAATTATTGATTGACATTATTGATCCAATTAATTGGCCTTAACTAATTTGTATCCGTTGGAACATTCAATAGTTTTAATTTTTTTAAATTTTAAATAAACTATTTATTTTTTAATTATTTTAATCATCCATTAAAAAAATGTAATAGTAATTTCAATTCAATTAAGAGTTTATTTAAAAAATTCCCAATTGGTAATATAGTATCAAATTATAAATTTAAAGCATTTTTATTTTTAATAGTAAATACGAGTTAAAAAAATTAAGTTGTCTAAAAGTATTTTAAGTTATAATATCGTTATTTTCTTAAATATATTTAAAAATTACAACAAGTTTTAGACTCACGAAAAATCCCAACCGATCATTGGCTCGGTCAAAATAGTTATCTTGATCACTCGTTGAACTAAATGATGCTAACCAATTTTGTGTTAATTTAAAATAAAAAATATTTATGAAATATAATTCTTAACATAATTTTTATATTTATAAACTCTACAAAAAATTTCACTTTTACTGACAAACTTAAAACACTACAAAAAAAAAAATTATACCAATAACGTTAGACTATAATAATTTACCAATAGTTTATTTATTAGGTACGACTCTCTTCTCTTAATGGTTTCTAAATTCAACATCCTATTTTTTCACTTTTTACACTCCACATCTCTCTTTCATCTAATAATTCAATTTTTACTTACTACAATGATTTTGCTTAATAAAATTAAACGCCCTACCCCACCACTTTTATTTCATATTATTATTTTCTTTTATGTTTTTATTTTTGTGATTATATATTAATAATAATTACCGATTGACATTAAATTAAAATGATTAAGAATTAAATAATTTATTTTAATTTTTTTATAATTTAATAACTTATTTTAATTTTATTTTAAGTTAATAAATACGAAATATAAGGATAAATAGAAAAACTAGAGAAAAAAAATTCGGTGTCCTAATCTAATGAAACTAGTCTATATTAATAGAGAAAAAATGATGAATTTTGGTAAAAATAAAAAAAAAAAAATTTACTATGAAATAATTGACCCCAAATGATTATGATTAAATAAAAGTATAAAAAATTACAACAACCAATAATATTTTGCCAAGTATTTTTTGTGGCCCCCACTACTCTCTCTTTATTCAATATGTTGAATATATTTAACACTAATTAATCCACCTCATTTTCAACGCCTCATTCAACACTCCATTACATTCATTCAACTATTTAATAAATTATTCACATATCCATTGTAAATGGTCTAACCTTTACTTTACTGTACCAAATTTAAAATTTATGTAGGTCTAGATCTTGATAGTGATTATGATTTTGACAATTTTTGTTATTTTAATTTTTTTTTTCCTATATACACTATCTTATTTAAGAAACAAATTGTAACAAAGATGTCACACATTCTTATTACCAATTTTTTGAAAAGCTCTAGACAGGAATCGATTTACATATATTATAGTGCAAATCGATTTGCATAGCACAAAACATAAAATTTCTTAAGGAAAAAAAATAGGCATGATACAATGCAAATCGATTGCTACAAATTGTAAATCAATTTTTTCAAGTTGATACTTGAAAGAATGCCTAAAAGTTTTATGCCATGAAAGAGAATGAATTTATGCCATTGAACATCTAAAACATTAGTGAAGGTAAGTATTGCTATTGTACCTTCTTGAAATAAAATTCCTTTGTATCCAAAGTCTTGAACATGATATTATATTTTGGCAAGTATATGGGTTTTAAAGAGGGGAAAGATGGGTGAACGATGATAATTTGACAGGTATATAGGTTTTAAAGAGGAAAACCAAAATCACAAGAAAATAGAGACTTTGTAATAATTATGCAACTTAAACTCAATCAATACGATAAAAACAGCCACACGTGCATTCAAAATACAACAAAAACAAGTCAAATGTTATGGTACATAGTACCTTATAAATGAAACGATCTAATCAATTCATCCACATAGAGAATGATTAAACTACATGCTAAAGATAACATAAATGCTTCAAGTTTGAAAGACAAAAAATTAGAAAACAACTAAGATTGATCCATATCATGGTTTGGTGTTGTTGTTGTTGCTGCTGCCTTGGGAAGGAAAGTAATATTGAAGTGGTGTGAACATTGGAGGAGGGTGATCGGTAAAATAGCAAGTGTACTATTTTGCCTCTTGTAATAATAGGGAAAATTCCCCGAATGTCGATCTCAGGGACTGCGCAGGAATAATGAGTTCAATTCAAGGTTCAATTAAACAAAAACTTCAATGGGGTTTTGTTTGGTAATTATAACTTAACGAAAAATAGAATAAGTAGTAAATGAAATTGACTTTGTAACAAATGTGAGTAACATGCTAGGGATAGTGGATGATTGACAATGTAACAACTCTGAAATTTCTTTTGCAACGACTTATTTTCAATAATCAATTACCGGTTCTTAAGGTTGTTTGATCCTAAGTCCTTAGTGAAAAAACCTTTTATCCTTCATCCTAAACCCTAAGTCCTTAGAGATTTACAATGAAATCAAGCAATTAAGTTATCAAGAATATCCGGTTACTATAAGGTATTCCTAGTCCTAGGTAATATCTATTATAGCATATTCTCATGAAAGCATTATCAATGGTGGTCCGCCTAAATGATAATCATAGATATAATCAAGATATAATCAAGATATAATCAATGGATTCATTCTGATGAACAAACCCTCAACCCATTTACCAGGTGGCATCTGAAAGCCCATCTCAGGTAATGTTTCAATCTGCCAACAACATTTCGCAGACGACATTCAAATGCAACTTCCAACATCTCTTCTGATCAAGGTAAGTGCAAATTTTCAGGGCATCTAAATATTCAATCATCTTCTACCTTCAGATTTCAGACAATCTCTTCAGGTTTAAGAAGATTGAATAGGGGCAACTGTTATACCCCAAAATTTGCCCACATATTTTTCAAGAAAACTCCAATCTGAAAATTAAGGGTCTCATATAATCATGGAATTTTATTTCAACAAATATCCTGACATATGAAATACTTAGTTTTTAGAATTTTTCTTATACAGTAATTTGGCTTGCAGTTGAATTTATTCTTACGCAAACGCCAAATACTGTTTATTACTTCACACATGCTATTTATTTATTTACAGATAAATAGTACTGACACAATTGGTACAGAGTTAAATCTTTTTGCAGGCGCAGAATCAGGAAACTCAGACTGTACTGGTAACAAGTAGATTATTATTATCTTTTGTTTCCCACTAATTTTTGTACTATATTCCATTATTTGCAAAAATCTTTTCAAATCTCTTTTTCAAAAAATCAAATCTCTCCTTTTTCCAACACTATCATACACTTTCTTTCAAATCTTACTTCCACTCAAATTTTCCTTTTGTACGGAATCACATCATTCCCCAACGTCTCTTTCCTTCTTTCCATTCTATAAATACCTCTCATTTTCTTCCATAAAATCTCACATCAAATTCCAACTCATCTTTCAAATTCCTATCTCATATCTATTTTCTCTTCTTCCCTGACAAGAATGGCAAAGTGGATAGAGACACTGTTTCTTACAGTCATCACCATTGCTACGGTGATCATGACTTTCTTCTGCCTGCATAGTCCTGAAGAGTGTGGACCTGCAATGGTTGCACTCCCAATCATCTACATGTTATTGTTCATAGCATGGGTCATTAATCGTCATTCTTAAAATTTGCAGTATTTCTTATTTCTTAAATGTACCGTTTATTCGTCGTACTGTTCAATATAGTATGTGATATTTGTACTGTCAGTATTAAATGTTGTACTATTTGTCATAATATTGCTTAATTACTAAGATAATATTTTGTGTGTTTTCTGCCAGTCAAATATTCCTATTTCTGTGCATTAAATGGTTTTCAGGGTTATTATCGGTAATTTTGCCCGCATACCGTAAATATTAGTTATTTATTATGTCTGTGTTTTTTAACAAGTCATGTAAATAAACTTTCATTTTTCACATAAAACAAAAACAAAAAACAACAAAAAAGAAAATTAACTTTGACTGTTGATTTTTCACTCTAACTGCTACATCAATACCTGAACAGTCAGTTGACAGCCAAACTGCTGGCAGTACAATTCTCAGTGTTTTGTACCATCAATCAAATCAATCTTTCACAATTCAAAATTCCAAGATCTTTTGTGCTAGAAGTCTTCTGAATATCACGCGATTAGCAGAGACTCAACACTGCACAAAAATCAGGTACGCTTAACTGTCTCCTACATAAACAGTCCCTGACTAGGGTTTTTCTTGTTTTTACAGGAGCAACAAGTTTTTGAGAGCTCAAATGGATTTCATACACATCCATATATCTCAAAGTACCATCATACAAATTTTCAAACTTCAATTCACTCAGACGCACCGTCAGCAGCTCAAACAGTCAACAGACGACCCGTTTGACCAAAAAAGTCAACAGACAGTCAAAAATGAAATTTTTTGTCAAAGTCCATATTTTGTCAAAGGATTCATCATTTGATCATTGGATGATCATAATTCATCAAGGAAAGATCAAAAATCAACAAAACCCTAAGATTCAAAATTAGGGTTTTTGCCTGAAAAGTCAACTCAACTTTGACTGATCATAACTCTCTCATCCTTCATCCAAAAAATTCAAACCAAAGCTTGTTTTGAAGGAAATTCAATTATCTTTCAAATGCCATTGATCCCATGGTCATTGGATTCACCATTTGAAAAATATGATCAAAGACATTACAGGTCATTTTCAAAGTCAACAAAAAGACACTTTTTTCAAAAGGACACACAAGGAGCTTCAAAAATCATTTTGACATGAGACCAAAGGCATTGGTTAGAGGACTCTTTGAGGTTTCCAAAAAGTGCAAGATCTCCTTCATATGACAAAAATTGAAGGATTTACACCTTGTTGAAGTTGGCTAAATTTTGGGAAAATACATGAAATCAACATTGTTCAAAATGGCATTTTTTCCAAATGGGGCCAAGTTTTCAGCATTCAAACATCATTTCCATGTTATATGGGCCTCCCACGACCAAGACTAAGCCCATACCTTTTTTTATCCATTTTTGCATGATTTTATCTTACTTTAAGATTAAAATTAAAAGGAAAATGCATGGATAAATGGTAGCTTACAAATCAAGCATGACTCACCCCAAGGAATCTTCATCTTTCTGCAGAGAATTGAAGAGCAAGGCAGGTGCATTGAAGGAAGCAAGACTTGGTCAAGAATTCAAGCTTTTTTAATATTAAAAAACCAAAGTTTCAACAAAGGCAACTAAGGCACATATTAGCTTCAATTGTAAGCACACATAGCTTATAAATAAGCTATCTTAGTTCAGTAACAAAGAGAGACGAGTTCAGAAGCATCCATAAGCATATAGCATACTTGTAACCACTTGTAATTTTCAAAGAAACTTGAAATTCGAATTTTAAGTTTCAGTCCATTTCAATATAAAATAAACATTCAAACATCATCTCTGAGCTACACTGAAACAATTCCAATCATTTCCAAGTCATAAACTTCACTGAATCGAGCTATATAAAGCCACGGTTTGTTCAAACTAAAACCAACTTATATCTCATAATTCACGCACATTTAACAAGATGTAGATGCATAATTGTGTTTGGTTTGAAGCTCTGGTCGTTTCTGGAGCTTCAATTGGACTTTAATGGCTGTTTGTAGCATATACCATTTTAGGGTTTGCTTAGTTCAAAATTAGGGTTTTTCATTAGGGCCAAAATTAAGCAAAATTAAGGACATGGTTACATTCAGTGGAACAAGACGAATCCAATGGTGCCATCGCGCCTGATTTTTATGCTTGTTTACCCCTATTCGTTATTTTGCAGATTTAGGGTTCACTTACTATAGCGCTTTTTTACAAAAGCGCTGTCAAAGGCCTTGTCTGAAGGTTGAAGACGATGAGGTGTCTCCACCTCATTGGTTCAGAAGCGCGCGCGTACTTTTTGAATTTTCTCTAATTCTGTGCCTTGCAGGTGTAACGTAAGCCATGTGCCTCAATTTCTGGACCACCTGATTTCATTTAATGGCTCATCCAACGCACCAGATCATGCGTGCATACCATACTCCCTCAATCAAACCACACAGGATCAGTATCCTTTTATTTTCTATTTTATTTTCTATTTTATTTTAATTTCTTTGTTAAATTAATTAAAAATAGTTTTAAAAATCCAAAAAATACACAAAAAATATTTTTAGACTTCTAAAATAATATATTATTTTCTGAAATAAAAATATTTTATTTTTCTTCAAAATTTCAATATTTTGTATAATTAATTAGTATATATTTATATATTTGCTTTTTAATTATTCTAACCAATCAAAAAATCATAAAAAAAATTGTTCTTAATGTTAAATATTGTTTATATATTATAAACTAATTTTGTACATATTTTGAATAATTTTATCTTTAAGTTTTAATTATTTGTATAATTATTTGCATAATTATGTTTTAATTAACTTAAATCAATTTCAAATCAATTTCAAAAATTCCAAAAAAAATTAGTTTTGTTTTAAAATTAATTGACAAATATTTTGTACATATTTTAAACTTAATTTCTAGGTTTAAATCTATTTTCATCTTTTTCTTCATTTTAATTTAATTAATCATGCATTAATTATAATTAAAATCAAATCATAAAAAATCCAAAAAAAACATGCCTTTTATTTTTTGCAATTTAAATTCCTAGATAAATGTATAGGATGTCAAATTCATGTAAATAGGCTAGTTTACGTTTCCTGCACAATCGATGTAATAGCGTAGATTTACTTTCCGCACTTTACATTTCCGCATTTTAATTTCCAGCACATATAAACTGCGTGTATGTCAAAGATAAAATTGAACCGTTAGATCACTAACTTCAAAGATAAATATCTGAATCCAATCACAATCACACTTGCACCTCTTAAGGTAATCCCTTCTCATTCTTTCAAAATCAAAGTCAAAATTCCACTGTTTTGAGTACAAAATCGAACCTTGCTTTTATATCCGGTGAAAGGATAGATTTTTAAAGGAAATAGGATAAAGACCTTACAACTCAGGGTAGACCTCCTAGTTTGCTTGCTCAAATCAAAACAAACAAAATTCTCATACACTGTTGATTTTTCAAAACTTTCAAAAAAGACAATACTTTGTATACATCCAAACACGGGTTATTACAAAGTTAACGTTCTTTTCAAAACATCTTTCGAAAGATAAACAAGCATTTTGTATACATCCACACACGGATCATTACAAAATTCAATTTACAAAGGTATTTGAAACCACATATGAGCAATTTCAGAGCAATTGAAAAGTGATCGAAAAACAAGTGAGCTAAGCAAACTTAAGAGCCCATGGATAACCATGGATACAAAGGGTGCTAACACCTTCCCTTTGTATAACCTACCCCCTTACCCAGAATTTCTTAAAGGTCTTTTTTCTGTTTCTTTTATAAACCTTTCCTTAATTGGATAAAATAAAAGGTCGGTGGCGACTCTGTGAATTTTCAAAAATGCGAAAGCATTAAGCGACAAAAAAGAGTCAGTTCACGTATCTCTACAGATCAGAGGTATGGCCCGGTATTAAAAAAATCGGAGGTCCACAGAACTGGCGACTCTGCTGGGGAGATACTTTCAAAAAACAAAATGTTTTCAAAAGGGGTTACCTTAAGAGAATAGATCACTTCGATGTTTTCAATTGATTGACTTGATTGCTCTATTTTTCAAAGGCTTGCTTGGGTATTTTGCTTGTGTGAAAGATTCTAACCCGAATCTCGAGATACCTTAAGTATATGACAATAGACCAAGGAAACTGTACGGCATGTACCGATACGGTTGATCTGGTAGTCATCGTTAGTGCGATACTTTGGTTTATACTGATGTCCCTTGAAAACGATCAAGGAGTATATTAGGCTTCCGAAATGTCATTAAACACTAATTTGTCTTAGAACCTTTTTAGTTGAACTTGACTTGTGGCCTATTAAGTGGCTAGCTTTGAAATTGATCGAAGTTAGTTATCCTCGAGGAATATTTTGATCGGCCGCTCGAGCGCCGTATTGAGATGTTACTTCCAAGGATCATAGAACCCGAATCCTATTCTAGGACAGGTTTTAACCAACTCAACTTCAGTGGGGAGGGTATCACCTATCAGCTCCATGCAAGCCTTTAAACCTAAGGCTATTGTTTGATTTGTTTTTGTGTGCCACATGTTTGCATCATAAGCATATCATTTTTGCACCAAACACTTCAAGGATCAAAGAGTTTACCTTTGTTTTTGCAGGTAATGGCTCCCGCCACCAAAGATTACATCCGAATCAACATCTCAACGGTACCATCTGAACTAAAAGACTTAGTGTCAGAATTCCCCAGGAATGTTCAATTCACTGAAAGGCATGGTCACCTACTCCATTTGGTTACCTCAAAATTTGAAGAAGACATGATACGGGTCCTGTTCCAGTTCTTTGACCCTGAACATCATTGCTTTACCTTTCCTGATTACCAGTTGGTACCCACTTTGGAAGAATTCTCTGAACTAATTGGATTGCCTGTTCGAAATCAATTACCTTTCACTGGTTTAGAAAGGATTCCAAAACCTGAAGTCATTGCTGCTGCTTTACATCTGCGGAAATCAGAAATCGAGTCCAATTGGGAAACAAAGAGTGGAGTTAAGGGTTTACTTGCCAAGTTCTTATTGGAAAAGGCTCGACTACTGCTAGAAAACAAAAGTTATCCAGCTTTTGAGGAAGTTATGGCACTTTTGATCTATGGGTTGGTTTTATTCCCTAATCCCGACCAGTTCATAAGTGTACACATCATCAACCTTTTCCTAATCCGTAACCCGGTACCAACATTGCTGGGAGACATTCTACATTCTCTACACACTCGTACCATGAAGAAACGAGGAACTCTCATGTGCTGTATACCACTACTGGCTAGGTGGTTTACATTTCATCTTCCCCGATCAGTGTTGAGAAATGAACAAAGAATGCATTGGTCTCGCAGGATTATGTCTTTGTCTCATTCAGATATCCGGTGGAACAACTTCTTTCAAAGAGACATTACTATCATTGATCATTGTGGAGAGTACCCTAATGTGCCACTCCTTGGCATCAAAGGAGGCATCACTTACAATCCCTCTTTAGCTCTACGCCAATTCGGATATGCAAGGAGCAACGGTCCTCATGACATGATTATCCATGGCATTGTGTTTGATTACGAGAATGATTCTCATAGACACCGACGAAGGTTCATACATGCATGGGGCAGTGTCTATAGAATAGAAAGCAAAACTCTGGGGCAATGGAATTCTATTCCTATGGAACCCTACCTCAGATGGGTCCGCACTCATGCTCAGAAACTCCTTATGCCATATCCTGCTGTTCTACCTGTGACTATTGAACCAGAGGTCGAAGGATATGAACCTCAAGTTATTCTACACCCGGACATGCCAACTGACCTAGAAGAGTTGCAAAAATCTTGGGTTCAACTCAAAGAGGAAAGAGACACCTTCAAATCATACTGTCAAGACTATGAGAGAAGGATATTGGAGCTCACCGGACAGCTTCAAGAAGAACAGCAGATCAACACATTCCTGGGGGCAAAGAGAAAGCGTCCACGGGAGACCTGAAGGATCATTTATTTTATTTCTGTCTTGTAAGCCCAAATGAGGCAAAGAAAAAAGAAGCAAAAAAAAAAAAAAAAGAAAAAAGAAATAAATTGATTAACTAACGTTTGTTTCTTCTTTAACAAATCTAAACTCTAAGATCCTTGAAACATTGCACACACATTTCACTTCATGCATTGCATATACATTTCATACATTGCATTCATATACATTGCATATACATTTCATACATTGCATACACATGGCATCCAGTCATACACATTGCATAACAGGTTCACATGACGGATTTCTCATCTTCTCGCTGTTTATTTCAGTCAGAAGAGATGGAATCCGAAATGAGCATCAAGAATCTCGAAGCACAGAATGCCCAAGTTCAAGTGGCAATTCTGGAACTGGCAAAGGGGCAGCAAGAACTGAAAGCCCTGATAATCAAGAAGAAAAAGAAGCCTAAAGGATCTGTAGGCGTGAGTCACCTGAAAAGGAAGATCAAAATCCCAGTCAAAAAGTTCAAAAAGCCACCGATCCCTGAAACAGTCGGTGATGATGAACAAGAAGACAATCAAAGCAACCAGGGTTCTGCTAAACCCTCTCTCTCTTCAAATGAAGAAAATGATCATTCTGGGGACGAACCGGATGATGAAAAATACCAACAGCTGGAAGACCGTATGAAAGCTATGGAGATACAAAAAATACCTGGCTTAGATTTCAATGATCTGGGGCTCATCTCGGATGTTGTTATCCCTCCAAAATTCAAAGTTCCTGTCTTTGCAAAATATGATGGAGTTTCTTGCCCGAAACTACATCTGAGATCCTATGTGAGGAAGATACAACCTCATACAACGGATAACAAATTGTGGATTCACTTCTTCCAAGAAAGTCTGTCGGGTACACAACTCGAGTGGTACTATCAGCTGGAAAATACCAAGGTTCATACTTGGGAAGAATTAGCTGCTGCTTTTTACAAACAGTACCAATACAATGCTGATCTTGCGCCAACCCGTACTCAACTAAGGGGCATGTCTATGGGACCAAAAGAAAGTTTCAAAGGATATGCACAAAAGTGGAGAGATATGGCTGGAAGGGTTCAACCACCCTTATCTGATCGCGAACTAGTTGACATGTTCATGGGCACTTTAACTGGCCCTTTCTATAGCCATTTGCTGGGAAGCTCATCATCAGGTTTCACTGACCTGATACTGACCGGAGAACGTGTCGAAAGTGGCATTCAAAATGGAAAAATTCAAATAGGTTCCACCTCTGGTACTACAAAAAGGCCCATCAGCGGGAGAAATGAGGTCAATGCAACACAAATTCAGAAAAGTCGCAAAAGTGAGCAGCATCAATCTGTAGGGGCAGTTCTGATCTCCGCATCTGCACCTCAAAAAGATCAACAGCCAAAATATACGCATCGACCAGATGCACCAAGAAGAAATTTCACCAAAATCAACATGCCAATTTCTCAGGCATTGCAGCACTT
Organism: Vicia villosa; assembly: GCF_029867415.1. Classification (NCBI taxonomy): domain Eukaryota; kingdom Viridiplantae; phylum Streptophyta; class Magnoliopsida; order Fabales; family Fabaceae; genus Vicia; species Vicia villosa. Next base: position 197,486 of record NW_026706131.1, read on the forward strand.
GCTAAAAGCAGATCTGATCACCTTAAGAGGTCCTCCAAGGAATGTCAACACTTCCTCTCCGAATTATCGCCCTGATGCGACATGTGCCTATCACTCAAACTGTCCAGGACATGACGCAGATCACTGCTGGGCCCTGAAAAATAAAATACAAGATATGATAGATGCTGGTGAAATTGAGTTCGATCCTCCAGAAACTCCAAATGTCATCACTGCACCTATGCCAAAGCATGACAAAACTGTTAACGCTATCCTGGACACTGTTTACATCTATGATGTGAACGAATTATCAACTCCACTCTGCGAAGTCAAAGGAAAGCTAATCCGAGCTGGTTACTTCCCAGGATGTGACCCCGACTGCTTTTACTGCTCTTGCCTGCCCAATGGTTGTGAAAATCTGAGGATGGGAATTCAAAAATGGATGGATCGCCGTATCATTATGTTTGAGAGGCTCCCTTCTATGGACGTGCTGTGCGAAGTCTTTACAAACGGGATGAGAATAGAGGATGCCTCAGTGATCTCCAGCTTACCATTCAAAATCTCTGCCAAGGCTCCATTCAAAATTTCTGCTACACTCAAAGTGGCATCAGTAGTCATTGCTAGTCCAACTCCATTTCCATACTCCTCAGACAAAGCTGTCCCATGGGGATATGACACTAATGTTTACATTCATGGAGTTAAGCAGGGTACCTCGACTGAAGAGACCGCAAAGTTAACTACTCCAACTGTGGGTAATATTGTGGGTACCAGCAAGATCACGAGAAGTGGAAGAATCTTTTCACCAGAAATTTCTCCAAATGTTGCTGCTGGTCCAGTCCGAGTCCCAGTTCCTAATCAAAATGTCAACGCTCGAGGCAAAGAGCCACAAGTTGAACAAGTTCAAACCCCGGTGGAGATCACTGCTGAGGATCCATCAAAGCAAGAAATGGAGGAAATATTGAAAATCATCTGCAAGAGTGATTACAATATTGTTGAGCAACTGGGGCACACCGCTTCAAAAATCTCAATGCTATCTCTGCTAAAATATTCAGAAGCTCATGCCAAAGCTCTGATGAAGTTCCTGAAAGCTGCGCATGTGCCTCAAGAGATCTCAGTCGACCAATTTGAGAATTGTGTTGCCAATCTAACCGTGAGCAATGGTCTCGGTTTCTCTGATATGGATCTAACCCCTGCTGGGAAAAATCACAACAAAGCCTTACATATCTCCATTGAATGTAATGGCACCACTCTATCTCATGTGCTAGTAGATAACGGTTCTTCTCTGAACGTGTTACCGAAAACAGTACTAGAAAAGCTTGACTTCGAAGGAATTGTGTTACAACCAAGTGATGTTGTGGTAAGAGCCTTTGACGGGTCAACCAGAACGGTATACGGAAAAGTGAATCTCCCAATCAGAGTGGGTTCTCAAATCTTTGATTCTATCTTTTACGTAATGGAAATTCACCCAGCCTACTCCTGTTTACTTGGACGCCCTTGGATACATGGGGCAAACGCTGTAACTTCTACCCTGCATCAGAAGTTAAAATATCCAGTAAAAGGAAAGATTGTCACAGTCTATGGCGAAGAGGAATATGTGGTTAGTCACCTAAGCAATTCCAAATATGTCGAGTTGGAGGACGAATTCATCGAAACTCCATGCCAATCATTTGAGGTGGTCTCTCCAGATGTCTCTACCACCAAGCATATTCCTGCTACTCCAACTACAACTATGGCTTCTCTCAAAGATGCCAAAGCCATGATTGAACAGGGTGATTGCACAGTATGGGGACAGCTTCCCGATATACCCTACAAATCTGACAAGCTAGGTCTGGGCTATGATAGTGAAAATCAAAAGAATGATCAAAGTCCTCGTTCTGGAGGATTAATGTCACACTTCGTCAGCCAAGAAGTAAACGCTATTGAAGATGAAGGAGTGTTCTTGAACCATATCATTCAGCCATATCCAGATGAAATTCCACCCATTTCCATGGGAATGTGGGATGCTGTGGGAGAACCAAACGGCGGGTATAATTATCAGTATGCCGAACCTCAGAATTCTTATATTGCTATGGAGGACCTTACCCCGACTGGATGGGGTGATGAAGTTGGAAATGATCAAATTTTCACAAGTCCCGCCACTGAGCAATATCAAAATCCACCCAAAGAAGTATGGGACACGCTAGGAGAACCCAGCGGCAAATATGACTATATGGTGAAATATTCCGCTCCTCCGAGCTCACAAATTGCCATGGAGGACATTGTCCCAACTGGATGGGATGAACATTACGATGACAATTTCGCTCTTGAAAAAGCCAGGGAAATACCAAATAACGAGGGTTGCTTTCTGTCAGCATACACTCCTCACCAAGATGCACAAGTCTCTATTCAAGACATCATCCCGACTTCATGGGACGGCCTTATCGAGCATCTCGCTCAGCCGACAGAGATATCTCAGCCTGGGCTCTCGTATCCAGCAGAGTATATCCCTTATCCCGAAGGATCACCGGCTCATTTTCCCACTAATGAAATCAATGCTGTGGGAGATGAAAAAGACAACTGCAACTGGAACAGCTGGGTACCCCCTGCTCACAACAGTGGATTGAACAACTGGAAAGCTGAGGATGTGATCTCCTTTGACCAGGAGTAAATGCCATTTCCTGTTTTCTTTGTGTATATTGTGCAAAGATAAAAGTGGTTCCTGAACAATCGAACCATGAGCTTGAAAAGCCGTGTGCCTTAGCACACTGGTCCTTCTATAAGGGCTTATCATATCATGATCATGTGCATTCAATAAAATCATGGGACGCTTGCATATTTAAATTTTGTGATCCTTTTTCCTTCTTTCTTCGCTTTCAAATAGCTATGCTTTTTTCTTCACACATACTCACATAATTAACATGCAGATTCACATACACTCTGGATCCAGTCAACAACGATTCTGCTATTGCCCGTCATGACTTTGAAAATCCGATCTACCAAACTGAGGACGAAAGTGAGGAAGATTGTGAAGTGCCAAGAGAACTTGCAAGGCTGCTAGAACAAGAAGACAAGGCCATACAGCCTCACGAGGAGCCAATTGAGGTCATCAACTTGGGCAGCAACGAAGAAAAGAAAGAAGTCAAAATAGGGGCTGATTTAGAACACAGCGTCAAGCAAAGACTGATTCAAATGCTGCGAGACTACGTCGAGATATTCGCCTGGTCCTATGAGGATATGCCAGGCCTTGACACGGACATCGTAGTTCATCGCCTACCAATCAAAGAAGGTAGCATTCCAGTCAAACAGAAACTACGAAGGAGTAGGCCTGATATGTCAAAAAAGATCAAAGACGAGGTTGAAAAACAGTTCAATGCCGGATTCCTAAAAGTTGTAAGTTATCCTCCTTGGATAGCTAACATCGTCCCTGTACCTAAAAAAGACGGGAAAGTCAGAATGTGCGTGGACTACAGAGATCTGAACCGGGCAAGCCCCAAAGATGATTTCCCTTTACCACACATCGATGTACTGGTTGACAATACCGCACAATGCAAGGTATTCTCCTTTATGGACGGATTCTCAGGGTACAATCAAATCAAGATGGCACCCGAAGACATGGAAAAAACAACCTTCACAACACCCTGGGGAACCTTTTGTTACAAAGTAATGCCCTTTGGTCTGAAAAACGCAGGAGCAACCTATCAACGTGCAATGGTAGCGCTATTTCATGATATGATTCATCAAGAAATAGAGGTGTATGTCGATGACATGATTGCAAAATCCAACACCGAGGAAGAACATTTGGGTCATTTACACAAGTTGTTTGACAGACTCAAGAAATACAAGTTGCGACTGAACCCAAATAAGTGTACTTTTGGAGTAAGATCCGGCAAACTCTTAGGTTTCATCGTCAGCAGCAAAGGTATTGAGGTTGATCCCGCCAAGGTTAAAGCCATTCAAGAAATGCCTATACCTCGTACCGAGAAACAAGTCAGAGGATTCTTGGGACGTCTGAATTACATCGCCCGATTTATTGCCCACATGACTACTACTTGTGTGCCGATCTTCAAACTGTTGAAGAAAGATCAAGTGGAAAGGTGGAATGACAAATGCCAGTTAGCCTTTGACAAAATCAAAGAATATCTCCAAAAACCTCCAATCTTGTTGCCACCTGTGGAAGGCAGACCTCTGATAATGTACCTAACTGTGCTAGAAGACTCGATGGGGTGTGTACTAGGGCAACATGACGAATCCGGCCGAAAGGAGCACGCAATCTACTATCTTAGCAAAAAGTTTACCGATTGTGAAACAAGATACTCACTACTCGAAAAAACTTGTTGTGCCTTAGCTTGGGCAGCTCGCCGACTAAGACAGTACATGCTAAATCACACCACTTTCCTAATCTCCAAGATGGATCCCATCAAATACGTGTTCGAAAAACCTGCTCTCTCTGGAAGAATAGCGAGATGGCAAATGATCTTAACAGAATATGACATTCAATACACTTCACAAAAAGCAATCAAAGGAAGTGTGGTGGCTGATCATCTGGCTCATCAAGCAGTGGATGATTATCAAGCATTGAACTTTGACTTCCCAGACGAAGACATTATGCTAGTCAATGACTACAAACAACCAGGACCAGAAGAAGGACCCGAGCCAGGATCCCGGTGGACTATGGTTTTTGACGGAGCTTCTAATGCACTTGGCAATGGCATCGGAGCTGTGATCATTTCCCCCGCAGGAAGTTACACACCGTTCACTGCCAGATTATGCTTCAATTGCACTAACAATATAGCCGAATACGAAGCATGTATTCTGGGTCTTAAAGCTGCAATCGATCTAAGAATCAAATTCCTGGAAGTCTATGGAGACTCGGCCTTGGTAATCTACCAAGTCAAAGGGGAATGGGACACGAAGCACCCAAATCTAATTCCTTACAAAGAATATGTGCTGAGTTTGATTCTTTACTTCGAAGAAATCACTTTCGAACACATCCCACGCGAGGAAAATCAACTAGCTGATGCTTTAGTGTCATACCCCAAAATTTGCCCTCCAGATTCTTTTTAAGCGTATGCTTTTGCATATCATCTGCAAAGTAACTCAATTTTGCAATTTTTTGAAAATACGTTCATCTTTGCGTATTTTGGTCGCTTTTACGATTTAACAATATTTTTGGTTCACTAACCCCTTTTTAGGCTTACAATTATAATTTTTAATTCAATTTAGATTTAAGTTGAATTTTAATTAAAATTAACAAATCATTTTATTATATTTATATATTATTCTATTTCTTTTAGTTTTTAGGTGCAAATAGAAATTGAGAAGCCCATAAACCTTTTTCTATCTATTTTATGATTTTTATTATTATTTAATCTTGGATTTATTTATTTAAATACAAATTAAATCAAATAAATCATAAATTGGTAATTAAAAGACCATATATTTATTCTCAATCAATTCACATCTATTTCAGGATCAGTCAAAACGTGGAGAAGATATTAAGAATGGAATTGGACCAATTTAGGAAGATTGGATAATCAAATTCAATCATATCCGAATCAAATTTCAATCATAAGAATCAATCAAATTCCTTCTAAAAATGTTAACCTAATGGGTCCTCTATAAAGAGAGGAACATATTCAGATGCAGGGGGGGATTCGGCCAAAAGGAATTAACTGTAAGAACGTGAAAAAAAAGCTTGCAGCCGTGGTCTCTTCGCTCGATCGTGGCCGTTCTGAAGCATCTTACTCAATTATCGGATACAATCCGACGCTGCCGGCAACATCTCCAGAGAACTCACGCGCGTATACTCGCCTCGCAGAGACTCACGGATTCAATATGCCTCCCTCCTATGGCTTGCCATGCACCTACAGTTATCCACCGTCGGATCAAAGACTGTATGGATCTGACGCACATAAGGGCGAGGGACCACCATGGGGATCCAAACATGCGCCGCACCGGAATATTCCAGCTAAGTTTTCTTATTTTATTTATTTTAATTCAATTTTATCCTTTGCTTAATTATTTACATTTGATATATATATTTCAATTGCTTTTATTAAAAATCCCCTTTTAATAAAAAAAAAACCCATTCTAAGATGTTTTCATTCTTCACAAAAAATGTTTATTTAATTTATTTACTAAATATTTTTTATTATTTGATTTAAACGTTCAAATGTTTAAATTAATTTAATTTGTTTAATTGTTTAATTATCAATATTAAAATACTCATAGGGTTAAATATTTAATCATAATTTTATTATTCACCGATTTAATTAATTAGGTAGAATACCAATAATTAATTAAATTGATTATTCATCCTGTTAATCTTATGTAAATCGTACCCTATTCAGGATTTACGGAGGGTCATACCTACACTAAAAAATATTTTCCTGTATCCTTTTCAGGGTTTGTCTTCAGGTGCCTTCCGATTACGCGCTATGTCAAGCCAAAAGCTAAGCCATGATCTCTTTCTTATTTAAAATTTTCTTTTACCTTTTATTCATTTTTAGGGTTTGATTCCCGCTGTCAATGGAACCCTTCTACACTTATGTCTTACATTCCTCAGGTAATCAGAGTCAATGCTCAAGGCAAACCTCTGCCCATCAACCTTCATCAATCAAAGCTAAGTGGCTTTTACCTTTTTTTTGTTATTGTTACTTTTATTGATTAAGGTCGACTGTGCCTAATTTTGAACTGATAATACACTCACTCCCTTGTTTATCTTCCTTTTAATTTTCAGAGTCTATCAAGGTTCAAAGAAGATCAAGGCACTCAAGGATGTTTATATTAAATATTGATCCGTCTTATTTTCTGCTTTTAAATTTCCCCATCCCCGCAGGTGTTTATTGTAATAGCGTAGGAACTTTAATTTTTGCCTTTATTTTCTGCCGTTTAAACTGCGTGGTTAGTAATCTTAGGGAGTGCAAGCCTTTAACAGAAGTAGATAACTAATTACAAGATAAATATCTGAATCAACCACGTGATTGTGCACCCACACACCTTTAGGGTAATCCCTCTGGTTACCTTGTTGCCTTATTATTGTTGTTGCCTAAAAATAGTCAAGTCCCTCGATTCCGAGGATACCTAAGCAAAACAAATGTTGCCCTCAGTTCATTATCATCAATGTTGTCCCTCGATGTTGCCTCGGTAAAATGATGATTTGTCCCTATTGCTAAGGTATCCTCGCATTATGCCTAAAAAGATTAATGACTATTCTATCCTTCCCTTAGACTACCCGCTTTCTTTATGGCATGGGACAGTCTTATGGCGAACGATAATTCGATGACCCTTCACATCCAATTGAAAGACTTCCTACCCTCTCATGGTATGGATAGATCCTTTCGCCCGAAAGACTAAAAGAACGAATTTTCAAACTTAGGGTAAGTAGCTTTTAAATTGCTTGCTCGATTCAAATTCAAAACAAAAATACTTTTCCCACTCATTTTTTCAAATACTTTCAAAATAAGGCTACGCTTATTTACAAGCTAAAGTCCTTAAACGAATCTTTTCTTATTCAAACTTTTCAAACAAACAAAGTGAGCTAAGCAATTAAGAGCCCATGGATAACCATGGATGCAAAGGGTGCCTTACACCTTCCCTTTGTATAACTTACCCCCCGAACTCAAATCTTTTCAAAAGGTCTTTTTCTGTTCTTTTAGCCTTTCTAAAATTGGATAAAATAAAAGTCGGTGGCGACTCTTGCTATCCGCAACATTTCGATATAAAAGTCAGTTCACCGTATTACAGAACTGGCGACTCTGCTGGGGATGCTTTCGATTAAAAGAGGGGTTACCTTAGAGTTTAGGATTCACTTTAATTGTTTGATTTGTCTGCTTTATATTTCAAAGGCTGTTTTGGGTATTTACTTGTGTGCAAGATCCTAACCCGGATCTGAGAACCTTAGGTAAATGGCATGAGACCAAGGAGACTGCACAGCGTATACTGATGTGGTTGATATGGTGGCCATCGTTAGTGTGACACATTTGTTTGTCCTGGTGTTCCTTGGGATCCGACTTGAGGAAACACTTGGCTGCTGCGTGGTGTCATTAAGCACTAATTTGCCCCTAGAACCCTAGTTGAACTTGACTTTGGCCTATTAGAAAGTAGCGAGATGGCTGGCTTTGGTTCCGACTGAAGTTGGTTGATACTCGAAGCTACACTCATATGGACTGGACTTTCAGGACCTTTTCGGTTGGCGATTCGATTGCCGAACTGAGATAAGCGCCTTCGAGAAAGGTCAATGATATGAGCTCCCTAGAACCCGATCTTTATCTAGGACAGGTTTGAACCAACTAAACTTCAGTGGGGAGGGTACATACCTTTGGACCACGTGCAAGCCTAACCATAAGGCAAAATTGTGTGACTTGTTTGCGTTTGATACTAACCTTTGTTTCCCTGCAGGTTTTGTTAAAAGACTTGTTTGCCCTTATTATCTTACGCTTTGCCTGATGCACTGCATTCACATAACATTCATGACATCATGACATCATGAGCATAACATGATTTGACTAACCCTTTCAAGGATCTTAGGAATTTAGGACACACAATTGCAGGTGCTCTTATAAAGGATTGAACTCTTATCAAGGGGCAAGAGGATTCACTTTCCTCTCGCCACATACCTTCCAATTCAGAGACGTTGTACCTATCAAGGGGCAAGAGGATTTATTTTCCTCTAGCCACGTACCTTCAAATTCAGAAGTCCCCGAATCAGAGGCTATGACCCACTGGATATGGTGAGCTTGATTCCCATAGAAGAACATCCAAAAATCAGAGTTTTTCAAACGATGAAGCGACCAAATTGTTTTTGACGTTGCTAACTAAATTTCCAGAGATCCTTGAAAATATTGCATCTGCATTCATAACATTGCATCACAGGTTCCCACCACAGGTTTCTTACCTCCTCGCTGTTTATTTCAGCATCATGAATCTCGAGCAATCAGTCAAAGACCTTCAAGCTCAGAATGCCCAGTTTCAAGATCTGATCCTGAACTTATCCAAGGGGCAAGACGAGCTGAAAACCCTTCTGACTAAGAAGGAGAAAAAGACCAAGAAGCCCAAAGGAATGATCAACCTGGGAAGAAGATTCAATGGTCGTCCCAAGAAGGCTGCAGAAACTGGAATTCCTAAAGATGAGGAAGAGGAAGAGGAAGGAGATGATCTTAGTGTCAAGAACAATCAGGGAAGCCATGTAGGTTCTGATGGCCAGGAAGAAGAAGAAGAAGATGAGTATCCTCAAGACGAGGATTATGCTGATGAGAAGTATAGACTACTAGAAGAGCGCCTGAGAAGCGTGGAAATTCAGAAGGTACCTGGACTGGATTTTGAAGAGCTTGGGCTCGTTCCTGGGGTCGTTATTCCTCCAAAATTCAAAACTCCTGCCTTTGCTAAGTATGATGGAGTCTCCTGTCCTAAGCTGCACTTAAAATCATATGTGAGAAAGATTCAACCTCATACTGCTGATAAGAAGCTATGGATCCACTTTTTCCAAGAGAGTTTATCTGGGACTCAACTCGAATGGTACTATCAATTGGAAAGTACCAACATCCGTACCTGGGAAGATTTGGTTGTTGCTTTCTACCAACAATACCAATACAATGCTGATCTCGCACCAACTCGCATGCAACTACAAAGAATGTCTATGGGACCTGAGGAAAGTTTCAAGGAGTATGCTCAAAAATGGAGAGATCTAGCTGGAAGAGTCAAACCCTCCTTGACTGACAGAGAATTGGTTGATATGTTCATGAATACACTGACTGGTCCTTTCTACAGCCATTTACTTGGAAGCTCCTCGTCTGGTTTCACCGATCTCATACTGACTGGAGAACGTGTTGAAAGTGGTATCCGAAGCGGAAAAATTCAGGTGGCTACTTCTTCTGGTACTGTGAAAAAGCCATACAATCAGAAGAATGAATCCAACACTGTTGGGGCAGTCCTGGTCTCTAGTCAGGCTCCAACACGACAACAACAACAAAAAGATCAACGCAAGCAACAAGGTGGCCAACGTACTTGGAAATCAAAACCCAAGAGGTCATTTACCCCACTACACATGCCATTGGCTCAAGCTTTGCAACACTTGCTCGATCGGAGTCTGATAACTCTACTGCCTCCATACTCAGCTCCTGCTAATCCCTTCCCTGGGTACAAGCATCATGCAAGATGTGCTTACCATTCAAATAGTCCTGGTCACGATACAGAAGAGTGTGGGCCATTGAAGCATAAAATTCAAGACTTGATTGAAGAAGGGATCGTTGAATTTGGGCAACCAGAGAAGCCACACAAAGTCTAAAGGATGGCTATTTAGATCATTAATTTACTCGCATTCGCAATTTCTTTCCTGTTTGTTTAAACATTCGTCTTATGTCAGACTCTATTTATTTTATCATAATCATTAATGCATGGCATATGTTTGTCTTGATTTATTTCTCTTCCTATTTCTATATTAAACTTTGTTTTTACTTAGTTTTCTTTATGATATTTAACTCTCACTAAAGTAATAAGCCTTTTGAGGGAGGATGACGAAAACGATACCGCAACCTCATACAGTATGCTTTCGAATGGACTATGCTGACGATGTACAGGCATTGTTTCAATTCCTAAATAGTGGAGATATAAGGATGATAATCCCTCGTCAACCCCTTTGAGCCTAAGGAGTAGAAATTTTCTTTCTCATACAGATTAAAACCCTTCATCATAACCTGGGGCAGGGTAGTTACTCAGTTAACTTAATTATACCAGGTGCTTTACATAAGTGATGGATTCCCGTAATTCTCAAGTCAGGCAGTCAATATCCAAAAAAGAAAAAGAAAACTGTTGAGCCAAAACCTATGAATAAGACTTATCAAAAATCAAAACATCCCGCTGACTGTAATCTCAAAACCAACAGTTCAGGCAAAAGTTAGGGATAATAAAGTCAAAAAGAGGTTACTACAAATCCTCGACAAAAGAAAAAATTACAAAAAAGGATGACTGCCTTTTTAAATAAACTTTCGGTGCTTCAACCATCATCAAATGTCAACATTACGACTTCAAGACCTGTTAGAACTTAAATGCAAAGTTAACTGAGCATAGGATCGAAGAACATCACGAAGATTGGGATGGGTACAAATAAACTTTGAGCCTTTATCTTTTGTTTCTTAAACCGTGAACCAAGCCACGTTACAACCCTTGAAAGTCCTAACTGAAGCATGGTTAGTTCGAAAGCGTACTGTCACAAAAAGGGTATCCTGACTCCTTAAAGTTTACCAAAAATCCTGAGTTGGTATCATGTTTTTACAAATATCACTTTCTTACATATCTTGTTTTACTAAAAATTGTTTTTAAACTCCAAGACAGACATATGCATTGCATTTTAATGAGTGTCATTATAAAATAATTTTGTCTATGTAATTTCAAATGTTTGGCATCAGGAAGAATCTGCATGGGGCATAATTAATGACTAATAGTCCTCCCGACAGATAAATTTGCAGAGACGTCTCGTATGCATGACTCGATCAGCTAAAAGCTTGTTTACACAAGGGGCACGGTGTATTATTATCCCATCTACTAGGGGAAAACTAGTCATGATTCATAGAACATCTTAGAGGCACTGAAAAACCAGAGAAGTTAGTCCATCACAGGAGGCATGTCACATCAGTCACAAATCTCAACAAATGCTATTTAGCTACTAGCACCAGATAATGTCAGTATCTGTCTCTTCTTTGAAGTTCTAATTCCAAATTCAAGTATCGAGCATACCAAGCTATTGATTACAGGGGCAGGTATGCTCTCACAAGTGTTTTTCAACAACAAGCACTCAAAGACAAGGGGCAATGAAAAATTGAAGATCTCTGGGAACCCTCCCCATAGAGAAGTTCTCATAATATATCCCCACATAACATCCCTTAAGAAGTTATCTTCAAGCGATCACTTCCTAACAAAGGCGTGGTTCCCCAACAGAGTTTATACCTCTGATACTGTCGGCTCTATGATATAATCTTCTTCTCTAGCATGGTTTATTCAAACTCGCTGTTTCCATTAAAGTTACCGCTCAGAAATCTGGTCGGATAGTATACTAATCTCTCTTGTCCCCAGGATACATCAGGATCAGATCACTAAAATCAATCTCATCCCCAAGCGGAAATCATAAATCCCCAGCTGAATATCATCGAACAAAGGACAGGAATTCTCTTATCATTATCTCCAACAGCATACAGGGATTTATTTTCTCAATCAGCAGTTACTATACAAGAGTTATCAATATGCTCTGACTATACAGTTCATCCCTGCATCATTCATAAATACATTCATAACATACATTACTCTCGTTTTTTTCGAGAATCTCAATACATGCATCATGACATTGCATAAAACTAATATTTCCTTTTCAGGTCATTTCATAATCAAAAGAATATTCTCACTCAAGTACAGTGCAAATACAATCGTATCGGCGATTCGATCTCAACACTCATGCAAGACAAATACAATTCTGATACTTCCTTTCGGGTCTTTTTTTAAAGATAATTCAAAAACAATCAAAGAACCTCTCATCCTTTCTAGGAGCCTTTCTAGGTAATCTTTTCTAAGATGTTTCTCATCCTTTCTAGGAACCTTTCTAGGTAATCTTTTCTAAGATGTTTCTCATCCTTTCTAGGAACCTTTCTAGGTAATCTTTTCTAAGATGTTTCATATCCTTTCTAGGAGCCTTTCTAGGTAGTCTTGTTTAAGACATATCATATCCTTTCTAGGAGCCTGTCTAAGTAGTCTTCTCTAAGACGTTTATCATCCTTTCTAGGAACCTTTCTATGTAATCTTTTCTAAGATAACTCATATCCTTTCTAGGAACCTTTCTAGGTAATCTTTTCTAAGATAATTCATATCCTTTCTAGGAGCCTTTCTAGGTTAGTCCTGTTTAAGACATATCTCAACCTCTTTAGGTAATCTCCCTTTAAATATTTATCCAACATTTTCTAAGACATCTACTGCCCTTTCAAGGAGCCTCTCAGTTAATCTTCTACAAATACATTTTTTCCCGAGCTCTGTTTAAAGCCTAATCTCCTTTAAGTCAACCTCTCCAGGTAGTCTTCTGTAAGACATTACTTCATTTTAATGAATCTCCTTCAAATACAATCAATGCATATGATCTAGTCTGAGAAACATCTGCTTCAGACGAACAACTTTTCAAACATCTGATGGCATCTTCAAGCCCATCTCCAACAAACATTTCTCAATACTTCAAGCTCGGATATAGTCTAACGTACGACTTATCTTGAATTTTGTATTTATCCAAGATCAGATGGCATCTTTAAGTCTGTCTCGGACAATTCTTCAAAAAAACCTGATGGCATCTTCTAGCCCATCTCCGACAAAAGTCCTTACTCCAGCTAGGGCAAATTCCTGGGTATTCTAGTGTTCAATCATCTTCCACCTTCAGATACCGACTGACATACAAACCACTCTACATCTTCCGGTTTAAGATAATTGAACAGGGGCAGCTGTCATACCCCAAAATTTGCCCTCCAGATTCTTTTTAAGCGTATGCTTTTGCATATCATCTGCAAAGTAACTCAATTTTGCAATTTTTTGAAAATACGTTCATCTTTGCGTATTTTGGTCGCTTTTACGATTTAACAATATTTTTGGTTCACTAACCCCTTTTTAGGCTTACAATTATAATTTTTAATTCAATTTAGATTTAAGTTGAATTTTAATTAAAATTAACAAATCATTTTATTATATTTATATATTATTCTATTTCTTTTAGTTTTTAGGTGCAAATAGAAATTGAGAAGCCCATAAACCTTTTTCTATCTATTTTATGATTTTTATTATTATTTAATCTTGGATTTATTTATTTAAATACAAATTAAATCAAATAAATCATAAATTGGTAATTAAAAGACCATATATTTATTCTCAATCAATTCACATCTATTTCAGGATCAGTCAAAACGTGGAGAAGATATTAAGAATGGAATTGGACCAATTTAGGAAGATTGGATAATCAAATTCAATCATATCCGAATCAAATTTCAATCATAAGAATCAATCAAATTCCTTCTAAAAATGTTAACCTAATGGGTCCTCTATAAAGAGAGGAACATATTCAGATGCAGGGGGGGATTCGGCCAAAAGGAATTAACTGTAAGAACGTGAAAAAAAAGCTTGCAGCCGTGGTCTCTTCGCTCGATCGTGGCCGTTCTGAAGCATCTTACTCAATTATCGGATACAATCCGACGCTGCCGGCAACATCTCCAGAGAACTCACGCGCGTATACTCGCCTCGCAGAGACTCACGGATTCAATATGCCTCCCTCCTATGGCTTGCCATGCACCTACAGTTATCCACCGTCGGATCAAAGACTGTATGGATCTGACGCACATAAGGGCGAGGGACCACCATGGGGATCCAAACATGCGCCGCACCGGAATATTCCAGCTAAGTTTTCTTATTTTATTTATTTTAATTCAATTTTATCCTTTGCTTAATTATTTACATTTGATATATATATTTCAATTGCTTTTATTAAAAATCCCCTTTTAATAAAAAAAAAACCCATTCTAAGATGTTTTCATTCTTCACAAAAAATGTTTATTTAATTTATTTACTAAATATTTTTTATTATTTGATTTAAACGTTCAAATGTTTAAATTAATTTAATTTGTTTAATTGTTTAATTATCAATATTAAAATACTCATAGGGTTAAATATTTAATCATAATTTTATTATTCACCGATTTAATTAATTAGGTAGAATACCAATAATTAATTAAATTGATTATTCATCCTGTTAATCTTATGTAAATCGTACCCTATTCAGGATTTACGGAGGGTCATACCTACACTAAAAAATATTTTCCTGTATCCTTTTCAGGGTTTGTCTTCAGGTGCCTTCCGATTACGCGCTATGTCAAGCCAAAAGCTAAGCCATGATCTCTTTCTTATTTAAAATTTTCTTTTACCTTTTATTCATTTTTAGGGTTTGATTCCCGCTGTCAATGGAACCCTTCTACACTTATGTCTTACATTCCTCAGGTAATCAGAGTCAATGCTCAAGGCAAACCTCTGCCCATCAACCTTCATCAATCAAAGCTAAGTGGCTTTTACCTTTTTTTTGTTATTGTTACTTTTATTGATTAAGGTCGACTGTGCCTAATTTTGAACTGATAATACACTCACTCCCTTGTTTATCTTCCTTTTAATTTTCAGAGTCTATCAAGGTTCAAAGAAGATCAAGGCACTCAAGGATGTTTATATTAAATATTGATCCGTCTTATTTTCTGCTTTTAAATTTCCCCATCCCCGCAGGTGTTTATTGTAATAGCGTAGGAACTTTAATTTTTGCCTTTATTTTCTGCCGTTTAAACTGCGTGGTTAGTAATCTTAGGGAGTGCAAGCCTTTAACAGAAGTAGATAACTAATTACAAGATAAATATCTGAATCAACCACGTGATTGTGCACCCACACACCTTTAGGGTAATCCCTCTGGTTACCTTGTTGCCTTATTATTGTTGTTGCCTAAAAATAGTCAAGTCCCTCGATTCCGAGGATACCTAAGCAAAACAAATGTTGCCCTCAGTTCATTATCATCAATGTTGTCCCTCGATGTTGCCTCGGTAAAATGATGATTTGTCCCTATTGCTAAGGTATCCTCGCATTATGCCTAAAAAGATTAATGACTATTCTATCCTTCCCTTAGACTACCCGCTTTCTTTATGGCATGGGACAGTCTTATGGCGAACGATAATTCGATGACCCTTCACATCCAATTGAAAGACTTCCTACCCTCTCATGGTATGGATAGATCCTTTCGCCCGAAAGACTAAAAGAACGAATTTTCAAACTTAGGGTAAGTAGCTTTTAAATTGCTTGCTCGATTCAAATTCAAAACAAAAATACTTTTCCCACTCATTTTTTCAAATACTTTCAAAATAAGGCTACGCTTATTTACAAGCTAAAGTCCTTAAACGAATCTTTTCTTATTCAAACTTTTCAAACAAACAAAGTGAGCTAAGCAATTAAGAGCCCATGGATAACCATGGATGCAAAGGGTGCCTTACACCTTCCCTTTGTATAACTTACCCCCCGAACTCAAATCTTTTCAAAAGGTCTTTTTCTGTTCTTTTAGCCTTTCTAAAATTGGATAAAATAAAAGTCGGTGGCGACTCTTGCTATCCGCAACATTTCGATATAAAAGTCAGTTCACCGTATTACATTTAGCTACCATGTCATCCATGTTCAAAGTCAGGTGGGACAACGAGGCGCCTATGATCACCATCTACAGGCAAGGTGAACCATCCTATTGCAATGAGATCAATACCGAAGGAACCGAGGAAAAACCATGGTTCCATGAGGTAAAAAGATATCTCGAAGCTCAGGAGTACCCTGAAGGGGCATCCATTAATGACAGAAAGTTTCTAAGGAGATTTGCTGCCAAATTCTTTCTAAGCAATGGAACCCTATACAAACGCAACCATGACTCGACTTTACTTCGCTGTGTAAACAAGAAGGAAGCAGAACAGATCATGGAAGAAATACACAATGGTGCCTTTGGTACTCATTCCAGTGGACATACAATGGCTAAAAAGATCCTTAGAGCAGGTTATTACTGGTCTACCATGGAAACAGACTGCCATCATCACTCCCGAACATGTCACAAATGCCAGATATATGCTGACAAAGTACATGTACCTCCAGTTCCATTAAGCGTCCTGACGGCTCCTTGGCCTTTTGCAATGTGGGGTATTGATATGATTGGAGAAATCAAACCTACTGCCTCCAACGGACATCGTTTTATCCTGGTCGCTATTGACTACTTCACAAAGTGGGTAGAAGCAGCTTCATTTGCTTCTGTCACCAAAAATGTGGTGGCCCGGTTCATCAAATACAATCTCATTTGTCGGTATGGCATCCCTGAACGGATTATCACGGACAATGGCACAAATCTAAACAACAGAATGATTACTGAACTTTGCACACAGTTCAAGATCAAACATCATAATTCCTCTCCATATCGACCAAAGATGAACGGCGCGGTGGAAGCTGCCAACAAGAACATCAAGAAAATCATACAAAAAATGACAGTAACCTACAAAGACTGGCATGAGATGTTACCTTTTGCTCTTCATGGTTATCGCACATCTGCGCGTACTTCAACAGGGGCAACTCCATTTTCCTTAGTCTATGGTATGGAGGCAGTTCTTCCAATTGAAATTCAGATTCCTTCCCTAAGGATTATGAAAGAAGCCAATCTAGACGAAGACGATTGGATTCAAACACGGTTGGACCAGATAAACTTGATTGATGAGAAAAGGCTCGCAGCTATTTGTCATGGTCAGCTATACCAAAAGCGTATGATCAAAGCCTTCAACAAAAAAGTCAAAAGTCAAGCATACCAAACTGGTGGCTTGGTTGTCAAACGCATCATCTTACCACAAGGTGATCCCAGAGGCAAATGGACTCCCACCTACGAGGGACCATTCATAATCAACAAAATATTCTCCGGCGGCGCCATGTTGCTTACCACCATGGATGGCGAGGATTTCCCACACCCTGTGAATGCTGACATAGTCAAAAAATACTTCTCTTGAAAAAAAAAAAAAAACAGCTCGCTAAGTTGAAAACCTGAAAGGGCAACTTAGGCAAAAAAATGAGCGTCTCGGTGGATTGAAAACCCGAAAGGGCGGTCCAGGCAAAAATTAGAGACTAAACAAATACTATCCCGGTAGGCTGAAAACCTGAAAGGGCGGCCTAGGAAAAAGTTAGGGAATGAAGCATACAACTGTGTTCCGTTCAGCTGCCTACTCACCATCAAGATTCAACACCTCAAAGACACCGATCAGTCTAATCACTTTCTTCCAACAAGTGAGGGATGAGATGCTCGAAGACAGATTGGCAATAGCAGAGTTGAAACTTGACTGGATCATTTTCACATAGCTATTTATCTTCATAAATATTTTTCAAAACTTTCTGACAGTTTCCTACTTCTAGGATTGTTGTCTCCCTGTGCTAACCCGCCTATCATGGCTCTTTTCAATGCAGCTCTTTCAAAAATCACTATTTTCATTTTTTCTGTTTAAATACGTAAGCATCCCAATGATAATTTTGAATGAACATATGCATTTGAATATGATTGATGTTTACCAGGAAAAACAGGAATGGCATTCAGGAAATGTCCCGATCATCTGGACATCATTCCATCAGAAGGAAGTCACCAAGAGAAACGCATTTCTCAGCAAATTCCTCAAAAAGATTTTCTCTTCAAAAGAAGTCTTATTCCCCAGCAGGTTTGTTCCAGATTACTATCTTCAGAAGGTGTGATCCCCGCACCCGGACTTGGTCAGATAGTGCATCGGAGGATTATGCATCTTCCTCATTCCCATTTGAAAGGGCATCAGAACTTCCAGTTACCTTTGGTTCCCCAAGCAGTAGTCAAAGATCCTTCAACGGGATACCCGGGTTTTCAAAAAAAAAATTTTCCCAGACGAGGGTACTCAAGCAAGACAAAAGATCATCAACGATCACAATACATTCATGTCCAGCTGACTAGTGGGAATTTATTTTTCCAATTAGAAGCTTGACATCACATTCACATATTCATACATCATATTCATACATCATACATCATACATCATGCATCATACATCATACATCATGCACAACATAACATGCATATTTCTCCGGGAATATCTCACATTTACATGCATCATAAACATTGCATATCACTAACTTGATTTTTCAGGTAAGCAGATATCTTCAACAAAGATGTTCTCAATCACATGCCGTGTTCACCTGAATTCCATGAACGGTTCTCTCAGATATAATCAAGCCGAAGATTCATTCTGATCACTTACCAACTCAAAAACAAGCATCACAGATCAAAGTCGATACCTCAGACGGTTCCCAAAACGATCTAGCATCACAGATCTAAAGCGATACCTCAGACGGTTCCCAAAACGATCTAGCATCACAGATCTAAAAGCGATACCTCAGACGGTTCCAGAACGATCTAACGTTGCAGATCTAAAGCGATACCTCAGACGGTTCCAAAACGATCTAACATAGCAGATCTAAAGCGATACCTCAGACGGTTCCAAAACGATCTAACATTGCAGATCTAAAGCGATACCTCAGACGGTTCCAAAACGATCTAACGTTGCAGATCTAAAGCGATACCTCAGACGGTTCCACAATGATCAACTTCCAAAATCTAAAAAACTTTGGACAAGTTCCGTAACGATTATCTTCCAAGACTTAAAGCGGTAACCTTGGACGGTTCCGAAACAGTCAACACAAAGACTTTCAAATCCTTCATCAAGATATAATCAATGGATTCATTCTGATGAACAAACCCTCAACCCATTTACCAGGTGGCATCTGAAAGCCCATCTCAGGTAATGTTTCAATCTGCCAACAACATTTCGCAGACGACATTCAAATGCAACTTCCAACATCTCTTCTGATCAAGGTAAGTGCAAATTTTCAGGGCATCTAAATATTCAATCATCTTCTACCTTCAGATTTCAGACAATCTCTTCAGGTTTAAGAAGATTGAATAGGGGCAACTGTTATACCCCAAAATTTGCCCACATATTTTTCAAGAAAACTCCAATCTGAAAATTAAGGGTCTCATATAATCATGGATTTTTATTTCAACAAATATCCTGACATATGAAATACTTAGTTTTTAGAATTTTTCTTATACAGTAATTTGGCTTGCAGTTGAATTTATTCTTACGCAAACGCCAAATACTGTTTATTACTTCACACATGCTATTTATTTATTTACAGATAAATAGTACTGACACAATTGGTACAGAGTTAAATCTTTTTGCAGGCGCAGAATCAGGAAACTCAGACTGTACTGGTAACAAGTAGATTATTATTATCTTTTGTTTCCCACTAATTTTTGTACTATATTCCATTATTTGCAAAAATCTTTTCAAATCTCTTTTTCAAAAAATCAAATCTCTCCTTTTTCCAACACTATCATACACTTTCTTTCAAATCTTACTTCCACTCAAATTTTCCTTTTGTACGGAATCACATCATTCCCCAACGTCTCTTTCCTTCTTTCCATTCTATAAATACCTCTCATTTTCTTCCATAAAATCTCACATCAAATTCCAACTCATCTTTCAAATTCCTATCTCATATCTATTTTCTCTTCTTCCCTGACAAGAATGGCAAAGTGGATAGAGACACTGTTTCTTACAGTCATCACCATTGCTACGGTGATCATGACTTTCTTCTGCCTGCATAGTCCTGAAGAGTGTGGACCTGCAATGGTTGCACTCCCAATCATCTACATGTTATTGTTCATAGCATGGGTCATTAATCGTCATTCTTAAAATTTGCAGTATTTCTTATTTCTTAAATGTACCGTTTATTCGTCGTACTGTTCAATATAGTATGTGATATTTGTACTGTCAGTATTAAATGTTGTACTATTTGTCATAATATTGCTTAATTACTAAGATAATATTTTGTGTGTTTTCTGCCAGTCAAATATTCCTATTTCTGTGCATTAAATGGTTTTCAGGGTTATTATCGGTAATTTTGCCCGCATACCGTAAATATTAGTTATTTATTATGTCTGTGTTTTTAACAAGTCATGTAAATAAACTCTCATTTTTCACATAAAACAAAAACAAAAACAACAAAAAAGAAAATTAACTTTGACTGTTGATTTTTCACTCTAACTGCTACATCAATACCTGAACAGTCAGTTGACAGCCAAACTGCTGGCAGTACAATTCTCAGTGTTTTGTACCATCAATAAAATCAATCTTTCACAATTCAAAATTCCAAGATCTTTTGTGCTAGAAGTCTTCTGAATATCACGCGATTAGCAGAGACTCAACACTGCACAAAAATCAGGTACGCTTAACTGTCTCCTACATAAACAGTCCCTGACTAGGGTTTTTCTTGTTTTTACAGGAGCAACAAGTTTTTGAGAGCTCAAATGGATTTCATACACATCCATATATCTCAAAGTACCATCATACAAATTTTCAAACTTCAATTCACTCAGACGCACCGTCAGCAGCTCAAACAGTCAACAGACGACCCGTTTGACCAAAAAAGTCAACAGACAGTCAAAAATGAAATTTTTTGTCAAAGTACATATTTTGTCAAAGGATTCATCATTTGATCATTGGATGATCATAATTCATCAAGGAAAGATCAAAAATCAACAAAACCCTAAGATTCAAAATTAGGGTTTTTGCCTAAAAAGTCAACTCAACTTTGACTGATCATAACTCTCTCATCCTTCATCCAAAAAATTCAAACCAAATCTTGTTTTGAAGGAAATTCAATTATCTTTCAAATGCCGTTGATCCCATGGTCATTGGATTCACCATTTGAAAAATATGATCAAAGACATTACAGATCATTTTCAAAGTCAACAAAAAGACACTTTTTTCAAAAGGACACACAAGGAGCTTCAAAAATCATTTTGACATGAGACCAAAGGCATTGGTTAGAGGACTCTTTGAGGTTTCGAAAAAGTGCAAGATCTCCTTCATATGACAAAAATTGAAGGATTTACACCTTGTTGAAGTTGGCTAAATTTTGGGAAAATACATGAAATCAACATTGTTCAAAATGGCATTTTTTCCAAATGGGGCCAAGTTTTCAGCATTCAAACATCATTTCCATGTTATAATGGGCCTCCCACGACCAAGGCTAAGCCCATACCTTTTTTTATCCATTTTTGCATGATTTTATCTTACTTTAAGATTAAAATTAAAAGGAAAATGCATGGATAAAGGTTAGCTTACAAATCAAGCATGACTCACCTCAAAGAATCTTCATCTTTCTGCAGAGAATTGAAGGACAAGGCAGGTGCATTGAAGGCAAGATGACTTGGTCAAGAATTCAAGCTTTTTTATATTAAAAAATGCAAAGTTTCAACAAAGGCAACTAAGGCACATATTAGCTTCAATTGTAAGCACACATAGCTTATAAATAAGCTATCATAGTTCAGCAAACAAAGAGAGACGAGTTCAGAAGCATCAATAAGCATATAGCATACTTGTAACCACTTGTAATTTTCAAAGAAACTTGAAATTCGAATTTTAAGTTTCAGTCCATTTCAATATAAAATAAACATTCAAACATCATCTCTGAGCTACATTGAAACAATTCCAATCATTTCCAAGTCATAAACTTCACTGAATCGAGCTATATAAAGCCACGGTTTGTTCAAACTAAAACCAACTTATATCTCATAATTCACGCACATTTAACAAGATGTAGATGCATAATTGTGTTTGGTTTGAAGCTCTGGTCGTTTCTGGAGCTTTTCAATTGGACTTTAATGGCTGTTTGTAGCATATACCATTTTAGGGTTTGCTCAGTTCAAAATTAGGGTTTTTCATTAGGGCCAAAATTAAGCAAAATTAAGGACATGGTTACATTCAGTGGAACAAGACGAATCCAATGGTGCCATCGCGCCTGATTTTTATGCTTGTTTACCCCTATTCGTTATTTTGCAGATTTAGGGTTCACTTACTATAGCGCTTTTTTACAAAAGCGCTGTCAAAGGCCTTGTCTGAAGGTTGAAGACGATGAGGTGTCTCCACCTCATTGGTTCAGAAGCGCGCGCGTACTTTTTGAATTTTCTCTAATTCTGTGCCTTGCAGGTGTAACGTAAGCCATGTGCCTCAATTTCTGGACCACCTGATTTCATTTAATGGCTCATCCAACGCACCAGATCATGCGTGCATACCATACTCCCTTAATCAAACCACACAGGATCAGTATCCTTTTATTTTCTATTTTATTTTCTATTTTATTTTAATTTCTTTGTTAAATTAATTAAAAATAGTTTTAAAAATCCAAAAAATACACAAAAAATATTTTTAGACTTCTAAAATAATATATTATTTTCTGAAATAAAAATATTTTATTTTTTCTTCAAAATTTCAATATTTTGTATAATTAATTAGTATATATTTATATATTTACTTTTTAATTATTCTAACCAATCAAAAGATCATAAAAAAAATTGTTCTTAATGTTAAAAATTATTTATATATTATAAACTAATTTTGTACATATTTTGAATAATTTTATCTTTAAGTTTTAATTATTTGTATAATTATTTGCATAATTATGTTTTAATTAACTTAAATCAATTTCAAATCAATTTCAAAAATTCCAAAAAAATTAGTTTTGTTTTAAAATTAATTGACACATATTTTTGTACATATTTTAAACTTAATTTCTAGGTTTAAATCTATTTTCATCTTTTTCTTCATTTTAATTTAATTAATCATGCATTAATTAATTAAAATCAAACCATAAAAAAATCCAAAAAAAACATGCATTTTATTTTTTGCAATTTAAATTCCTAGATAAATGTATAGGATGTCAAATTCATGTAAATAGGCTAGTTTACGTTTCCTGCACAATCGATGTAATAGCGTAGATTTACTTTCCGCACTTTACATTTCCGCATTTTAATTTCCAGCACATATAAACTGCGTGTATGTCAAAGATAAAATTGAACCGTTAGATCACTAACTTCAAAGATAAAATATCTGAATACAAACACAATCACACTTGCACCTTTTAAGGTAATCCCTTCTCATTCTTTTCAAAATCAAAGTCAAAATTCCACTGTTTTGAGTACAAAATCGAACCTTGCTTTTATATCCGGTGAAAGGATAGATTTTTAAAGGAAATAGGATAAAGACCTTACAACTCAGGGTAGACCTCCTAGTTTGCTTGCTCAAATCAAAACAAACAAAATTCTCATACACTGTTGTTTTTCAAAAAAACCTTCAAAAAAGACAATACTTTGTATACATCCAAACACGGGTTATTACAAAGTTAACGTTCTTTTCAAAACATCTTTCGAAAGATAAACAAGCATTTTGTATACATCCACACACGGATCATTACAAAATTCAATTTACAAAGGTATTTGAAACCACATATGAGCAATTTCAGAGCAATTGAAAAGTGATCGAAAAACAAGTGAGCTAAGCAAACTTAAGAGCCCATGGATAACCATGGATACAAAGGGTGCTAACACCTTCCCTTTGTATAACCTACCCCCTTACCCAGAATTTCTTAAAGGTCTTTTTTCTGTGTCTTTTATAAACCTTTCCTTAATTGGATAAAATAAAAGGTCGGTGGCGACTCTGTGATATTTTCAAAAATGCGAAAGCATTAAGCGACAAAAAAGAGTCAGTTCACGTATCTCTACAGATCAGAGGTATGGCCCGGTATTAAAAAAATCGGAGGTCCACAACGGGCCGTGCAGGTCTGCACAGGCCGTGCAGGTCTGCACAGGCCGTGCAGCCTTCAGAACTCCATTTTTCTTCCTTATTTCCCGATTTATTCTTATGATCCTGAAAACATTAAAACATACAACCAAAGCATAAAATGACGAATAATGAAATAAAACACTAAATAAAATAACTTAACCATACATAAAAACAACGGTAAATATATGTGTGAAAACCACTGATCAGAGGGTTTGGTGAATTGTTTGGATAATAAGGTAGAATGTGGAGGTGTGAGTAGAGATGTGAAAATTGGTTGTTCATGTCATTCCAAAGTCTGTTTATATGGTTGGTGGTGGCTACATGATTTTGAGAAATTTGGTTATGGACGGACGTGTTGAAGTGGGTCCATTGAGCATTCATTGAAGTGTTGAGGTTTGCAAATTGGGTAGTCATGTCATCAAAGATTTCTTGGTTGCTTGGTCCACTTGGAACATTAGGAGGATGAATACATTCACCGTCTTCATTTTCTTGATCATTTTCTACGTTGTCTTCATCAAAGTAAGTGATAGTTTCGGTTTTTGGATCATAAGCAACACCCATTATTTTTTTCATATTCTTGGTGGTAATTTTGTGACCAGTTCATGACACCATACTCAATTACTTCCAAATTTATGTCATAATGGTGTAGAATACGCGTGATAAACCATCCATATAGTATGGATTTCAACTTGGCAGTATGATACAACATGTGATGTAAAATGAGACGAGCCCAATTAATCTTGATACTATTCTTAACCGCATGCAACACTTGCAATTCAACATCTGTAATATTGCAATGATTGCCATTCCTCAGAAATAGAACATAAACTGAAAATAATGGAACATCCTATCATCATTAGAAAAGTATCCAGCAGACCACAACACCCATTCCAGTTCGGCCCCACCAAGTGATTTAACCCGCTTATTATGGTACTCTACTTCAAAATTTCAACTGATGCTATAGTAAAATTCCCTCTTATTATAATCCTTCCAATCCTCATCTTCAGGATCATATAAAAGACTACCAACATAAGGGATGTCCAAAAAAATTTCAAGTCTTTTAGGAGTCAAAACAATCTTTTGGCCTCTAACACATGTAACAAATTTTTCATTTTCTATAGCCATATTGCAGTAAAAAACCCTAACCAAATCCGGATAATATGGTCCAAATGAAGATATGGCAGATTCTAAACCTAACTCCCTAAACTTGTTTTGAAAATTAAAGCATTTTGAAGGAAATGTAGAAAGATTGTCGTATTTTGGAGTTTTTGGTATGCTTGATTTGATAATACTTCCCAAATAACTCCAATTGCTCCTTGGTGAGTTCTTTGAGGATTTGAGGAGTTTCAACGAAGGAAGAGGTTGGTTCCTTGCCCTTTGAAGTTGAGAAGACTTTCTTTTTCCTTTTGAAGCCATGAGTAAGGATGGATGGAAGCTTTAATGGAGATTTTGGAGAAGATGGAAAAGTATGGTTTTGAGAGAGTGAAAAGGAGTGTACGACTTCTAGGTTAAAATGAGTTTAGAAAAAATCGATTTTAGACAGCGCTACGTAGGCAGCATTTTTTCCCAAAGCGCTGCTATAAAAACTTGAGAAAAAGTGCTGCTAAAGGCTTACTTTAGACAACGCTTCATAAAAGCGCTGGTATATGCCATTTAGAAAGCGCTGCTATAAGTTTAATAAAAAATTTAAAACTATATACTAAAGTGTAACACCCCTCTAATAACCCGCGGCAATTAAACAATTAACAAATCAGAGTAGGCATGCAAGGGGTATCACAATTCATAAAATAAATAAACACACGTCGGTACCTGTCATGCATTCACTGAAAACAACTGAAATTATAACTCAACAGATAAATCATGTTTTACACAGCGGAATTAAAGCACACAGAGTCAACATTCATCATAATGTATCTGACTCAATCAACAACCAAATAGAGTTATAACTAAACTCATACACAAACGTGTTCCCAGTGTTACATCTACCAGAGCATGACACCGACACTATAACCAAAAACAGACTTATGAGCTAATCCTCACCAAGTCACGCCGCTATCCTCAATCTGAAAAATGACAACAAGTAAGGGTGAGTCTCATCACAGTTAACCAATGTTATCACATCACAAATAATAACATGTCATAGTTATATCATTCACCCAATCGTTTCATATTCAGACAATCACCAATCATATATCCACAGACAAACAAACAATCAACACATAACATATATAATCATGTTATAGCAAATCATGCACATGTATGAAACTGACACTATGCATGTGGTACCATTCATCACCAGTGGAATCATCCACCGACCGATCTATCATCAATTCAGAAACGGTCCTGCCAGCACCAATTCCACACAATGGGAATTCTGCCCCTCGATGAATCCTCTCATCATATAGGATTCAACTCATGTTTATGAATGCATGTAACATATATATAACATACTTTCATCATTACCAATCTATGAGTAGCATCAACTATACTCATTTCATCGTCATCATCATCAATAACAAGCATGTTCATATATACATCACATCATTCAACATAATCAATCATCAGTAAACCACAGAATCACATTACAAGGTTTACACAGTACGAAACAGTACACAAACAGACATACCAACCGAAAGTTACACATCATCGAACTTTCCAGAAAAATCACAAAAACAGAAATTTCACACACACGCAGCCATACGCGTATCATATGGCCCATACGCGTCCATACGCGTATCACCTTGCCTCATACGCGTATCATACGCAATTCACCAGAACTCTAATTGGCCTAGAAACCAACTCATACGCGTATCAGCCTTGCCATACGCGTATCACCAGAATAATTTTCCTCTTTCAAAATTCCCATACGCGTATGAGCATCCTCATACGCTCTCATACGCAAAACGCCAGTACGTAGTATTTGGGACAGGGCAACTGCGTATCATACGCGTATAGCCCTTGGGAGTGTCCCCCATACGCGTATCAGCCTCATTCCATACGCGTATGGCACTGTTTCATACGCGAAACACCAGAAATGCCCAGTAACCTGCAGAATTCGACACAGTCCAAAAACCCATTCGTTCCCACTCATACCAGTCTACGAAATTGAGTCCAAAAACCAGAAAAATGCATCTAACCGTGTACGAATTCATCCACAAACAGTAGCATATGATTCTCTAACCAATTCTATTCATCATATCCTAATCTATCAGTTATTAGGGATTACAGTTCAAACCCAAATGATGAACACAGATGAATGTTTCAGAATTTGGAATCAATCGACCAAATAATATTCCTAATCCACATTACTACTCATAACACGATAATAGAGATTAAACGGAGAGTCCCCCCTTACCTCAGATAATTGTTCTTGATCTTTGGTCTCTCCCTCTACAGATCTCCTTCAGTTCTTCGTGTTCTCAACCCTTTGCTCTTTCACGTTCTTTCTTCCTTTCCAGTTCCAAGTGTTTATGAAAATAATATAATATTTTAGTAAAAAGGATTATAAAATTACCCTCCCTTTTTTACTAATTACTCATATGGCCCAAATGCCATAAACCATTATTTTCACAAAATCCCCAATAATTCTAATTATTAATTCAATAATCCAATTAAATTAATATTAAAATTATACGGGTGTTACAACTCTCCCCCACTAAAAGAGTTTTCGTCCTCGAAAACATACCTCAGGAAAAAGTTCTGGATAAGAGTCCTTCATCTGACTCTCAAGCTCCCAGGTAACATTTCCCTCAGCTGGTCCTCCCCAAGCCACTCTGACCAAAGCTATTTTCTTGCCACGCAATTGCTTCAGCCTTCGATCCTCAATCCTCACCGGTAAAGTCTCAACAGTCAAGTTATCTTTCACCTGTACATCATCTACTTGGATCACATGGGATGGATCTGAAATGTATTTCCTTAACTGAGATACATGAAACACATCATGCAAATTCGCAAGCATCGGCGGTAAAGCGATACGATAAGCCACTTCTCCCACTCTTTCAGAAATTTGGAATGGTCCAATAAAACGCGGAGTCAACTTCTTCGACTTCAATGCCCGACCAATCCCTGTCATAGGAGTAACTCTCATAAACACATGATCTCCCTCTTGAAACTCAAGTGTTTTCCTCCTTTTGTCATAATAACTCTTTTGTCGACTCTGAGAAGCTTTCATCTTCTCTTGAATCATTCTAATCTTCTCTGTAGTCTGTTGTACAATTTCTGGACCAATCACAGCACTCTCACCAGATTCGTACCAACACAACGGCGTCCTACATCTCCTACCATACAAAGCCTCAAATGGAGCCATACCAATACTCGAATGATAACTGTTGTTGTAGGTAAACTCAATCAAAGGCAGAAAACTATCCCAAGTACCTCCTTTTTCCAACACACAAGCACGTAACAAATCCTCTAACGACTGAATCGTCCTCTCAGTCTGTCCATCAGTCTGCGGATGATAAGCAGAACTCAATCTCAGCTTAGTACCCAAAGCTTTCTGCAAACCTTCCCAGAATTTAGATGTAAACCTCGGATCTCTGTCCGACACAATACTCGAAGGAATACCATGAAGACTAACTATCTTCTCAATATACAACTGAGCTAGCTTCTCCATCGGATAATCCATTCTCACCGGTATGAAATGTGCAGACTTCGTCAACCTGTCTACCACAACCCAGATAGCTTCACAATTTCTAACAGTTCTCGGCAAACCCGAAACAAAGTCCATTGATATGCTATCCCACTTCCACTCAGGAATAAACATCGGTTGCATAAACCCAGATGGTTTCTGATGCTCAATCTTTGACTTCTGGCAAGTCAAACAAGAATACACAAATTCAGCAATCTCCTTCTTCATTCCAGGCCACCAAAACAACTTTTTCAAATCATGATACATCTTAGTAGCACCAGGATGAATACTCAACCCACTACGGTGTCCTTCTTCCAAAATACGCTTTCGGAGTTCATCAACATCAGGAACACAAACTCTATCACCAAACCTTAGTATACCATTCTCGTCAACTCTGAATTCACCAGTCTTGCCTTGATTAACCAAAGTCAACTTATCAATCAATCCAACATCAGCTTTCTGACCTTCTCTGATTTCTTCAAGAATACCACTAGTCAGCTTCAGCATACCCAATTTAACACTAGTAGGAGTACCTTCACACACTAAGCTCAAGTCTCTGAATTGTTCAATCAAATCCAATTCCTTCACCATTAACTTAGACATATGCAAAGTCTTCCTACTCAATGCATCAGCCACAACGTTTGCCTTACCCGGATGGTAATTCAAACCAAAATCGTAATCCTTCAGAAATTCTAACCACCTTCTCTGTCTCATATTCAGCTCTTTCTGATCAAAGAGATACTTCAAGCTCTTATGATCACTGAACACCTCAAATCTCGAACCATACAAATAGTGTCGCCACAACTTCAAAACAAACACCACAGCTGCCAACTCCAAATCATGAGTCGGATAATTCCTTTCATGCACTTTGAGTTGTCTCGAAGCATAAGCGACCACTTGTTGATTCTGCATCAGTACACCACCTAGACCCATCAGTGACGCGTCACAATAAACCACAAATGATTCTGTCGGATTCGGCAAAATCAAAATAGGAGCACTAGTCAATCTCCTCTTAAGCTCTTGGAATCCTTCTTCACACTTGGCATCCCAAATAAAGGCTTGTCCCTTCCTGGTCAATGTAGTTAACAGCAATGCTAACTTTGAAAACCCCTCAATGAACTTTCTGTAATAACCTGCAAGACCAAGAAAACTACGAATCTCTAATACTGACTTCGGAGCTTCCCACTGAGACACAGCTTCAATCTTTGTAGGATCCACAGCAATACCATTCTTAGAAATCACATGTCCAAGAAAACTAACTTTCTCTAACCAAAATTCACACTTCGACAGTTTGGCAAAAAGTTGCTTTTCTTTCAACAATCCTAACACAGTTCTGAGATGCTCTGCATGTTCTTCCTCATTTTTAGAATATATCAGAATATCATCTATAAATACCACCACGAACTTATCGAGATAAGGATGAAAGATCCTGTTCATATATTCCATAAAAACACCAGGTGCATTAGTAACCCCAAACGGCATTACAGAATACTCATAATGTCCATACCTCGTTCTAAAAGCAGTCTTCTGAATATCGTCATCTTTCACACGTATCTGATGATACCCAGACCTCAAATCAATCTTACTAAATACACATGCTCCAACCAACTGATCCATCAGATCATCAATCCTCGGCAATGGATACCGATTCTTGATAGTAACCTTGTTCAATTGTCTGTAATCTACACACAGCCTCATTGAACCCTCTTTCTTTTTTACCAGTAAGACAGGCGCACCACACGGTGAAACACTAGGACGAATAAATTTCTTCTCAAGCAATTCCTCTAACTGCTTCTTCAGTTCAGCTAATTCAGACGGCGACATACGGTACGGTGCCATCGACACTGGACTAGTTCCCGGAACCAATTCAATAGAAAACTCCACTTCTCTTTCCGGTGGTAATTCATTCACATCTTCTGGAAAGACTTCTGGAAACTCACACACCACAGGCAATTCGCCACTCGCCACTTTTTCCTTCACATTCATCAATGCAAACAACATAAACACAGTTGCACCATTACCGATAGCCTCATTCACTTGTCTAGCTGTCATCTCCAGATTATCATTACTAACCTCTTCAGGAAAGATTACCGTCTTTGTAAAACAGTTGATATGAACACGGTTGAACTCCAACCAGTTCATTCCCAGGATCACATCAAGTTCTTTCAACGGAAGGCACACTAAGTCCATCCCGAATTCTCTACCAAAAATGTCAACCGGACAATTCAGGCATGCAGACGAAGTAGTTACTGAACCCGACGCAGGAGTGTCAATAACCATACTTCCATTTATATCAGATATCTCAAGATTCAACCTCATAGCACAATCCAAGGAAATAAAAGAATGAGTTGCTCCAGTATCAATAATTGCAACTAAAGGTGTGCCATGAATGAAACACGTACCTTTAATCAACCTGTCCTCTGGAGTAGTATCTGACCCGGTCAAAGCAAAAACCTTTCCTCCTGACTAGTTCTTCTTTGGCTTAGGACAATTAGGACTGATGTGACCTTCTTCTCCACAGTTGAAACAAGTCACAATCCTTTTCTTGCAGTCAGCAGCAATATGACCCACTTGGTCACACTTGTAACACTTCCTCTGATCAACCTTGCATTCATTCCTACGATGTCCCATCTCACCACAATTATAACACCTGATACGAGCACTAGAATCTCCCCCACTGGGTTTCCTCCAATCAACAGGTTTACCTCTACCATATGGCTTACCTCTATCCATAGGCTTCTTACCCTTTCTGTCAACTAACTCGCGAGAGTGAGATGACTTCAGCTTGATGCTATCTTCCTCAAAAATCCTGCTACAATCTACCAGGTCAACAAACCTCCGGATCCTCTGGTACCTGATACCCTGCTTGATCTCATCACGAAGACCATTCTCAAATTTGACACATTTCGAGAACTCACTGGCTTCATCATCATTGTAGTGCACATAGTACCTTGCCAGTTCCACAAACTTGGCAGCATATTCCGGTACTGACATATTGCCTTGAACCAATGCCAGAAATTCAACTTCCTTTCTTCCCCTGACATCCTCAGGAAAATACCTCCTCAGAAATTCCCTCCTGAACACAGCCCAGGTAATTGCTGTATTACCAGCATTCAGCTCGGCTTTAGTTGACAACCACCAGTCATCAGCTTCCTCAGATAACATGTGAGTGCCAAACCTCACCTTAAGGTTCTCGGCGCAGTCAATGACTCGGAAAATCCTCTCGACCTCCTTGAGCCATTTCTGAGCACCCTCTGGATTATGCGTGCCTTTGAACATTGGAGGATTGTTCCTCTGAAAATTCCCCAATTGCCTATCAGCACTGATTCCTGCTCCTACAGTCCCTCCTCCAAGCACACCAGCAATCATACCCAGAGCCTCTGCGAGAGCATCATCGTTTCTTCCTCTTCCAGCCATTGTTCTGCTTAATCACAAATAACCCAGTCAGAACAAAAGTATCGACAATAACTCGTATTAGTCGCATACACCGAAGGACTGACACACAGACTCTGGTCACAACGACCGACTATGCTCTGATACCACTATTGTAACACCCCTCTAATAACCCGCGGCAATTAAACAATTAACAAATCAGAGTAGGCATGCAAGGGGTATCACAATTCATAAAATAAATAAACACACGTCGGTACCTGTCATGCATTCACTGAAAACAACTGAAATTATAACTCAACAGATAAATCATGTTTTACACAGCGGAATTAAAGCACACAGAGTCAACATTCATCATAATGTATCTGACTCAATCAACAACCAAATAGAGTTATAACTAAACTCATACACAAACGTGTTCCCAGTGTTACATCTACCAGAGCATGACACCGACACTATAACCAAAAACAGACTTATGAGCTAATCCTCACCAAGTCACGCCGCTATCCTCAATCTGAAAAATGACAACAAGTAAGGGTGAGTCTCATCACAGTTAACCAATGTTATCACATCACAAATAATAACATGTCATAGTTATATCATTCACCCAATCGTTTCATATTCAGACAATCACCAATCATATATCCACAGACAAACAAACAATCAACACATAACATATATAATCATGTTATAGCAAATCATGCACATGTATGAAACTGACACTATGCATGTGGTACCATTCATCACCAGTGGAATCATCCACCGACCGATCTATCATCAATTCAGAAACGGTCCTGCCAGCACCAATTCCACACAATGGGAATTCTGCCCCTCGATGAATCCTCTCATCATATAGGATTCAACTCATGTTTATGAATGCATGTAACATATATATAACATACTTTCATCATTACCAATCTATGAGTAGCATCAACTATACTCATTTCATCATCATCATCATCAATAACAAGCATGTTCATATATACATCACATCATTCAACATAATCAATCATCAGTAAACCACAGAATCACATTACAAGGTTTACACAGTACGAAACAGTACACAAACAGACATACCAACCGAAAGTTACACATCATCGAACTTTCCAGAAAAATCACAAAAACAGAAATTTCACACACACGCAGCCATACGCGTATCATATGGCCCATACGCGTCCATACGCGTATCACCTTGCCTCATACGCGTATCATACGCAATTCACCAGAACTCTAATTGGCCTAGAAACCAACTCATACGCGTATCAGCCTTGCCATACGCGTATCACCAGAATAATTTTCCTCTTTCAAAATTCCCATACGCGTATGAGCATCCTCATACGCTCTCATACGCAAAACGCCAGTACGTAGTATTTGGGACAGGGCAACTGCGTATCATACGCGTATAGCCCTTGGGAGTGTCCCCCATACGCGTATCAGCCTCATTCCATACGCGTATGGCACTGTTTCATACGCGAAACACCAGAAATGCCCAGTAACCTGCAGAATTCGACACAGTCCAAAAACCCATTCGTTCCCACTCATACCAGTCTACGAAATTGAGTCCAAAAACCAGAAAAATGCATCTAACCGTGTACGAATTCATCCACAAACAGTAGCATATGATTCTCTAACCAATTCTATTCATCATATCCTAATCTATCAGTTATTAGGGATTACAGTTCAAACCCAAATGATGAACACAGATGAATGTTTCAGAATTTGGAATCAATCGACCAAATAATATTCCTAATCCACATTACTACTCATAACACGATAATAGAGATTAAACGGAGAGTCCCCCCTTACCTCAGATAATTGTTCTTGATCTTTGGTCTCTCCCTCTACAGATCTCCTTCAGTTCTTCGTGTTCTCAACCCTTTGCTCTTTCACGTTCTTTCTTCCTTTCCAGTTCCAAGTGTTTATGAAAATAATATAATATTTTAGTAAAAAGGATTATAAAATTACCCTCCCTTTTTTACTAATTACTCATATGGCCCAAATGCCATAAACCATTATTTTCACAAAATCCCCAATAATTCTAATTATTAATTCAATAATCCAATTAAATTAATATTAAAATTATACGGGTGTTACATAAAGCGCTTGTAATACGATGGGAGAACTGACTTTTTATTTTGTTATTTCGCAAAACATGTTGCTGTTAGCAGGAGTCGCCACCAACTTTTATTTTATCCAATTTAGAAAAGACATAAAAGAACAGGAAAGACCTTTAAAAGATTTTGAGTTCAGGGGGTAGGTTATACAAAGGGAATGTATTAGCATCCTTTGTATCTATGGTTATCCATGGACTCTTAATTGCTTAGCTCACTTGTTTGCTTGGAATGTTTGATTTGTGTGTGTGTTTGAAAAAGAGGTGCCAATAATAAGGCATAATTTCGTAATGATTCTTGTATCAGTCCTCAAGAATGTATACGAAATATTTTGAAATTGTATGAAAATAGGTGGTGTGAAGAGTATTTTTTTGAGCAAGCTATTAAAAGTAACCTACCATAAGGATTGGTCTTTCTTATTCTTTTCCTTTCGTTTTAAGGGAAAGAGACTACCCATACAACTTGTTAGTAAGGAGTCCTTTCCTTGGATGTAAAGAGACATCGAAAGGTCATCAGATGGTCATTGAAGGCAACATGTAAGGATGTCTTAGCATTCGAAGGGACGATCATCATTTTATCGTAGGCAACTCGAGGGAAGAGATCATATTATCGTAGGCAACTTGATGGGACTATGTTCTTTATGATGATATTAATCAAAGGAAAACTAGCTAAGACGTCCCTACGTTCGAGGGACTTAACCATATTATCAAAGGCAACAAAAGGGGGCTACCCTAAAGGTGAGTGTGTGAGACGTGTGTTGTATTTAGGTATAGTATTTATCTTGGAATTAGGAGTGATCTAACAGTCAACTTTAAGTCTTATCATACAATCCTATTAGCCATACATCCAAGCAGTTAATATTTGCGGAAATTAAAAGTGCGGAAAGTAAAGCCCTAAACTATTACATGGCTTTGGGAAAGGTGCATAATAGGAGGTGCGAAAAGATAAAAACCCTAATTACTATTACAAATCATATGCAGTTACATAATTATAGAAAATTGCAAAAAATAAAGGTGCGAAAATTAAATAGCTAATTACTATTACAACCTCGAAACAGTTACATAATTATAAAAATATGCGAATAAATAGATACCGGGTAATTCAAGTAGTCGAGAAAATATTGGAGGAAGAGAGACGAATGGAATTAGGGTTAGGAAAATCCATTTTTTAACTAATTACTAATTAATTAAACTAATCCTAATTAACTATTTAATTAAAATTAAATATGTACAAAATAAAAATTAATTGATTAAAAACCTATGTCTAACTATTTTTATCCTATAAATAATCTAAATCCTAATTTATTAAGTTAATTAAAAAAATTTATGTTGCATAAAAAAAGTCAAACTAAAACAAATATCCTTTTTTGTGTTTTTATGAAGAAAAAAAACTAAATTAATACGTAATGCTAAACAAAGTTAAATTAGTTAGAAAAGAAACATATTAAAACATAAATCAGTTGATTTTAACCTAATTCTTATGTTAATGATTAATTAAGTGTTAATGGGATTAGTTACAATAAAAAGAATGGAAAAAGAGAAGTTGCAAAGGGTCTCACCTGGGTTCGAACCAAGGTTCCCTAACTCATGGCGACTCCCGCGTCACCATCAGGGCTGTGCGTTTTTGCTGATAACAAATCACCAAAAAAATATAAAATATAAAACGTAAATAACAAGGGCAGAATTCAAAGTTCAGTCAATGTGGGCCCCCTGATTGCATTCGCATCCACTCATGAGTGGAGGGAGGATTTGACTTTGCTGACCAACTAACCCAAGCGATGCGCGTGTCCTTCTTCTTCTATCATTATAGGCACAAAAACTGCTACGAATTTTGCTAGGATTTTGGCTACGGTTTCCTTGTGGCTAAACTTGCAGATTTAAAATTCATGCAATAACCACAATTTTACGATTTAGCTAATGTTTCATTCGTAGCTACACCTGCAAAATCAAATTTCATCGAAACAACATTTAATAAACAATCTAAGCACCCAGACTACTTAATTAAGGTATCACGATTACGATGGTGGGATTTATTTGGCTTGAAGCTTGGTGTAGGGGCGAAAATGAAAGGGAGTAAGTTTTATGCCCTAATCATGGTGTTTATAAAACAACACATTCAAACGCCTAAACCACCATCCAAAACTATTACATATGACCTCAGAAACACATTAGAATGATTAGTTCACATTAAAATTTAACAATAATCAAGAAACGAAAATATGGATGAAGAACATGTTCATGATGTGTGTATTCTGAAATGTTTTTGTACCTTTTGAAAATCCCAGGATGTCCTCTACAACCCCCTTTGAAACCTTTTTTTGCATTTGGAGATTTTATTTTGAAGATATGGCTCTTGACGAAAAATGGCTTTTTGTTGATTTCTAAAAGGACCTATGCTTAGGAAGTATGATGGAACCACTATAACCAAGAAAGATGACATTGAGCAGGAAATTACTGAGTTCTATGGAAACCTTATGGGTGCTGAGAGCCCAAAGCTTGCCCAGATTGATATTGAATCCATGAGGAAAGGCAAGAAGCTTAGCTGGGACCAGAGGGAGTTTCTTCAGAGGAAAGTCACCATGCAGGAAATTGACAAAGCGTTAAAGGGTATAGGAGATCAGAAAAGTCCAGGCATTGATGGTTATGGGGCTAGATTATACAAATCTAGTTGGCATATTATCTAGGATGATGTGGTGGTTGCCATTCATGAGTTTTTTGACCAAGGTGTAATGCACAAATAGTTCAACAAAACTATGGTGACTTTAATTCCTAAGAGCCCTACAGCCAGTAGTATTAAGGACTATAGGCCAATAGCTGCCTGCACAACCTTCTACAAGATAATATCCAGAATTCTAACTGATAGACTGGGCCAGGTTATGCAGTTTCTTATTAACAAGTGTCAAACATCTTTTATTCATGGCCAGCATATCCACAACCACATTTTGCTTGCTTATGAACTTATTAAAGGATATGGGAGAAAACATGGAACTCCAAGGTGTATGATGAAATTGGATCTCCAAAACTCTTATGATATGGTTAATTGGAAGCCTCTTCGGAATATCATGTATGAATTGGACATACCTAGTTCCTTCATATCCTAGATAATGGCTACTATGACATTTGTTTCTTATGTGTTTAATGTGAATGGAGTGCTGACTCAGCCTATGCAAGCATGTAAAGGTATTAGGCATGGGGATCCTATATCCCCCTTGATTTTTGTGATTGTTATGGAGTACTAGAACAGGCTAATTGTTAAGATGCAAATGAATCACAATTTCAATTTCCATGCTAAATGTGAGAAGTTGGGATTGTCTAATCTGATTTTTGCTGATGATATCCTGTTGTTTTGTAGGGGAGATTCTAATTATGTAGCTATGCTACTCTCTACTGTCAATGCTTATTCTATGTCTACAGGTCTGACCATGAATCCTCAAAAGTGCAAGTTGTTTTGTGGAGGAGTGGATATTACAACCAAAGATTCCATAAAGATGATCACTGGATTTGAGGAAGGTAAATTAACAGTAAAATATCTTGGTGTTCCATTGACTAGCAAAAGGCTGAACATCATTCACTATCTTCCACTGATTGAGAAAATAGTTGGTAGAGTGATACATTGGACATCAAAGTTGCTCAACTATGTAGGTAGAGTTCAACTCATCCAGAGTATTTATTTTGCCATAACTCAGTACTGGCTGCAATGTTTTCTTTTGCCAAAGTTTGTCCTTGCCAAGATAGATACAATTTGCAGAACTTTCTTATGGACGGGTAAAAATGATAAGAGTAGGAAAAGCCTAATAGCATGGCATACTTGTCATACCCCAATTTTTTACCTAAGATACCACCTCATATCATAGCATATACATCATTTGCATCTCTAATAAATTGCATAGCTTGTGTTTGTTATTTGTGACTCAGCAAGATTTAAACAAGAAATCACTCATCAGTACAAGTAACAATCAATTAGGGTTTTGTTCCCCCTTCATTTCAAATAAATAATCTTCATCAACAATCAACAGTTGGACCTCAAAGATTCATTTCAACAAGCTCAAGGGTTATGAATCAACCAGATTAGGGTTTTGACTAAAGATAGCATACTCTTGATTTTTGCTCAGAGTTTGACCTACTGACTTGGGACATGACCTCAAGACCCCAAGTGCATCATTTTGACCTAATCCATTGGCTCATAACATCTCCTACACAAGGATTGATCAACAATGAAATTTCAAATCATCATATTAGGGTTTTGAACTATCAGGGACTAAAAATCAGGGATCACATTTGGGAAACCCTAAAAATCCCCAGGAAGTCAATCAAATGTTTCAATCATCTTCAAATAATCCCTATGACAACATCCAATGGAAATTATGTCTCAATTCAAGATCCACAGTCATCAATTTCATCAGGTCGACAATTAGGGTTTTGACCTAATTCACCTGAACAACTGACTTTTTAATCAGAACATGATGCCACAACTTAAACCATGGCTCAAGGTCTTCCAATAACTCAATGTGATCCATTCATACCATTCATTTGGTGAGGATAGCCTAGTTCATTTGAAATCTCCAGAAACGCGATTCGTCCGAAAAAAGTCAACTGTACAAGATCACCATTGACTTTTGGGGAATTTTGGTCAACCATGACTTTTGAAGTTTTAAATCATCAATATATGATATATGAAGTCATTTGATCAAAGAAAATCAATCAAGAATCAAAAAGTCAAAGTTTGACTTTTATACTTAGAAAAATTTTCTAAGTGTTTTTCAATGGTTTTTTCCAAACTTTGGAAGGGAATAACTCAAAATTTCACCTACAAATTGAAAAAAAATTCCAACATGAAAGTTGTAGATTTTGATCCAATGAACAACTTTGTCACATAAAATGATTTTCCAAAAGATCAACCATTTAAGAGATATGGAGCTTCAAAGTTGGTATCTTTTGAAAATTTCACTTAAAACTTCATTTTCTTCAAAGTTCATGGATCTTTTTCACCCATTTCCTTAAAGGTCTTGAAGAAACTTTCAACTAGGGCTTTGAAGTGTGTAACATGAGCTTTCCAAAATGTCCAAGAGAATGAAAAAATATGGAGCATAGCCATGGTTTTGAATTATGCATTTAGTGATCATTTTCACTTGAATTTTCACCATTTTTCACTAAGTTTCAAGACTACATGACCTATAATCCAAGTAATGATGCATAGAAGCAATAATTGAATGATATTTTCTGATTTGAGGATCAGAATGGAAGAGGATAAGAAGCTTTAGATTTAACCATGGTTTAGTCACTTTTAACCATTTGCATTTAATGTAAAGATTCCATTTTATCTCCAAATGCCAAATCACCATTCTTTGATCAACTTGCAAGGCTTTGTATTCAGAATCCTTGGCCTATAAATAGAGGTTCAAATCATCTTCAAACTCACACCAAAACCTCACAATTATAGGTTTTCTCTCTTCTTTCTTAAGTTGCAAGTTTCAAGTTTCAAAGTGAGGTAGAAATCCCAACCTCCAAACCTTTGAATTTCTGGCCAAAGTGATGGTTCTAACAACTTCTAAACATCATATATGATGTGTTTGATCCATCCACACATCCCAAAACACCTCAAATCTCAGAATCACTACCTCACTTCCACATGAACCAAAATTGAGCCTTATCATGCCAAAATCCATTCAAGATCATTTCTGTCCAAACTAACACTTCCAACACCTCATATATGTCACATATGAACTATCCAAACACTCACACATGACTTGAAACATCTCCATCATCAAATTCGATTCACTCTTGAAGCTTCTGCAGATCGGGTACCATTGCCATGCTCAGATGAATTCAAGTGGTTCCAAGCATCCAAACACCTTCCATAAGGTCCATTGAAGCTGTCCAGATCGAGCAACAACTTCTGTAACACCTCTATTGCAGAATTCGATTCCCAGATTGGCCGTTTTTAAAGGTAAGACTCATGAACTTCAAACTCTATCATACATGCATCATAAATGAAAAACTGCTTTACCATCATGTTTCTGCACACATATGGATCATTAACCCTCAATCAATTGCATCATAACTTGCACATACACGATTTCAGATTGAATCATAGAATTAGGGTTCTTTGTGTTCATCAGAAAATTGATAGCCTTAGAGTGAAAATAAATGCAATTAAAGACCACCATCATGATCCTTGTGAAAAAACGAGTGAGTTAGACCCTTCACTTGATCAATTTGGTCCAGTTTTCAGAATTTTCAAAATCAAATTGCTCATGTGTTCTTGGCGCCATATTTTGCGAAGGAAATTTTAAAAATGAGTTTGTAATATAATCTGTTCATGGCAAGTGATAAACAGACCACGCGCGTGGTCAAGTTGGCTAAGTTTTTGAGTGGTAACCTCCAGGTCATGAGTTCAACACTCATGGGGACCAAAACCAATTTTTTAACACTATTTTTCTTTCTTTTTTTTAACAACTTTAACTAATTAAGTAACCTATCAAAATTAATTATTTTTGCTTCATTTTTTACACACTTCTTATTTAATATATGTATTTTATGAATACCAAAAAAATCACAAAAAATATATTTATTTAATATGTTTTTAATTAGGTTTAAAGTGGTGTATTTTTAAGTGTTTTAATACTTTAAAATATTATTTTTCATTTGATTTTTAACCTAATCACTTGTGAATTTTTTTTTGTGATCAAACCCTAATCACTTGGGTCTTAATTAAGCATAAAATTTGTTTTTATATTAATTAAGTTGATTTTTTCAAATTCAAACCATTTTAAAACAAACGATCACCGTTTTTCAAAACGATAAACCATTTCTTTTTGGTTTTCTTTTCAAGAGAAACTATTGATTAAATCTTTGTGGATTCATCAATTGATTTTCTAAAACATGGGCCTCTCCAATATTAGAGAGTATAAGTCCCTTTCCTCTTTCTTTGTACAGTTTTTTCTCTAAATAGAAAACTTTTTCCAAATTACTTCCAAACAGTTTTTTAAACAACAAATCTCACATCTTTTTCAAAACCATCCACCACGTTTTATAAAATAAAACATGGGCCTCCACATAGGTATAAGTCCCATTCCTTTACATGAAATTAGGTATTTCATTGTACATACATCTTTTTGTACATACCTCGATCAATTTGTTTTTTAACTTCGAATATTTGTTTAAGTCCCAAACCCTTTTGTAAATATTTGTTTACATAGCTTTGAATAAACTCAAGTGGGCCTCTCCCCGAGTATAAGTCCCGAGCCCCCGTGTATACAAATGGATCATGCTTACAGGTATATTTCCTTCATAAACTCCATTATATACACACACTTTGTCATATATAACTGTTCATGTGACTGTTCATATTTGTTCATGTACTTGTTCATATTTGTTCGTACTTGTTCATATTTGTGATTGTGTTATATATACTTGTTCAACTTAGTACAACACTAGGTTCCCCATACCCTCCTATTGGGCTTCGTGCAAAGAATCTCCCTAGTTTAGGTTAGGACATAGAGTATGGTTTCCCGGTGAAATCGCTCTAAGAGCTCAAACCAACTACACCATGCCTCCTCTTGGGCTTCGTACAAACGACTTGTCCCTCCCATAGCCTCCTCTTGGGCTTACAATGCAAGGACCCTGGATTGTCCCTCCCATAGCCTCCTCTTGGGCTTACAATGCAAGGACCCTCGGATAGCCTCCTCTTGGGCTTCGTACAAGGACCCACGGGCTTCTTATAAGCATCCCCAATATCCAAATCAAATACCCTAGGAGATTAGACATTTTTCATCTCTATGATAGGAGTATCTCTTCTATGTCATCACAAACAATCAATCAATCAAACTTTTTTGCCACAAGGCTGGCTAATCAATCAAATTTCTTTTTGCCACAAGGCTGGCTAATCAATCAAACCGTTTTGCCACCATACTGGCTGATTAATCAAAGTTTTTGTCACAAGGCTGACTTCATTGAAACTTTTGCCACAAGGCTGGCTGATTAATCAAAACTTTTTGTCACAAGGCTGACTTTATTGAAAGTTTTTGCCACAAGGCTGGTTAAACAAAAAAACATCTTTATCATTCTAAGCACCATAAGTGGCATAACCTAGGGCTTATAATGAAAAGATTTTCAAACAAAAATCAAACAGATGTATGTGATGATATAGATTAGATACATCGAACATTAAGATGACATTTGTCTCTTATCCTTTGCTTCCGCTAGCATAAGTGGGAACTATGATTGCTCTGAATTTCTCAACATCCCTTTGAGAATACGTAGGCACAAGGTCGTATCCTTGGCGAGCAAAACTTCTCTCTCAAACCATTCAAACCTTAGCACCCGTAGACCCCGAGCTACAGATGCTCTGATTCCCTCTAAGGGATATGTATGCAGAGGACCGCGATGATCTTTGCAAGCATAATCAAACAAACACCTTAGGTCCCACCTATTTCACAAGAACCTCCACC
The DNA here is from genome assembly GCF_029867415.1 of Vicia villosa. Taxonomy (NCBI): domain Eukaryota; kingdom Viridiplantae; phylum Streptophyta; class Magnoliopsida; order Fabales; family Fabaceae; genus Vicia; species Vicia villosa. The sequence continues at coordinate 240,272 of NW_026706131.1, forward strand.
ATAACATAGAATGAACAAACAAAACAAAGAAACCTGTAATACGGTGAACTGACTTTTTATCGATCGAAATGTCGCGGTTAAGCATGAGTCGCCACCGACTTTTATTTTATCCAAACAAATTCAGAAAGGCTAAAAGAAACAGAAAAAACCTTTTAAAGAAATCTAAGTTCGGGGGGTAATTTATGCAAAGGGAAGGTGTAAGGCACCCTTTGCATCCATGGTTTTCCATGGGCTCTTAATTGCTTTGCTTGCTTGTTTTTAGAAAATGTAGATGAAAGAGGAAAAATGGACTTTAGCTCGTAAATGAGCGTAGCCAGCTTTTGAAGAATATAGAAAATAGAGCATGGCAAAGCAATTAGGGGCAATTACCTTAAACTCAGATGATAGGTCTCTTTTTAGCCTTTCAGAATGAAAGGGTCAATCCTTGCCATAAGTGGGCAGGAAGCCTTTCCTTTAGAGGTAGAAGGGTCATCGAATTATCGTTCGCCCAAAGACTAACCCATGCCATAGAAAGGCAGGTAGTCTAAGGGGAAGGATCAGAATAGCCTTTCGTAGGCAACCAGAAGATACCTCAGCCTTTTCCGTAGGCAACTTTCGAGGGTCGAGGTCATGTGAGTGTATCGAAGGCAGCATCATTAGGGACCATGACCTTTAATCGAGGCAACATGGCTGAGGTATCCTCGTATTCGAGGGACTGGCTATTCTGTAAAAAATACACAAGGCAAAGGCAACGGGCAACAGGCAACAGGCAACAGGCAACAGAGAGGGTTACCCAAAAGTGTGCGTGTGTGCATCAATCACGTGACCATATTCGAATATATTATCTTGTAAAATTAGTGATTCTATGTTCAATTCAAAGGTTGCACTCCCTAGGATTACTAACCACGCATTTAAATAATATAACCAAAACAGATATGGGGGAGGGAAATTGTAACCAGCGGATCCCTTAATAGGGTTTGACATAAGTAATAATTAAAAACAGAAGAATAAAAGGTTAGAGTTTAGGGTTACCAAAAACGTAGCTTTGGCGGTCGATAAACCCTGAAAAGACAGACAAACAAAAATAGAGTGAGTGTATGGCTAATTCATTGACAATTAGAGTTAACCCTAACTTAAGGAAAAAATGGCAAAAAGGAATAAAATACGACTAAGGACTTAGCTTCGCATTTGATCTGATAGGGTTAGTAGTCGGGAGAGATCTCACTGAAAAAGACAAAGGCAAAAGAAGGATGAAGGCAAAGCAATCCTAATTTTTAAAAGGGAACCAAATAAACTTTTAAATTAAAATAAATAGAATACTTAGCTTTGTGACAGACGGGGCGCGTAATCGGAGTGTACTTGAAAAGTCAACCCTGAAAAGAAGACACAAAACAAAAATACTCAGTGTAGGGTTATTTCTTGTGAACCCTAATCAGGATTCGAATGGAATATGATTTTAATTAATTATTGGTCTCGCGACCTAATTAATTAAATCAGGATAGAAAAATAAAATCGAGTGTAAAAATAATTTTCATAATTTTGGGATTAAAATAAAATAAATATGGATTTTTAAAGAATTTTAAATGAATAAAACTAATTTTAATGATTAATATAAATAAAATAAATAAATAAGATAAACATATAAAATATGATTTTTATTATTTATGAAAAGAAAAAGAAATTTAATAAAATATTTTGTAAAAAAGAAAATATAAAGAAAGAATTGCATATAGATATATAATTAAATAAAAAACAAGCTTATGTAATAATAAAATAAAAAATTTGAAAGAAACTTAGCTGATGCTTGAGTGTGGTTGCCTCCTTGAGGGTCCATGGTGCACCAGCATGTTATTGGCTCCTAGATCGCACCACATGAGGATCCAAGGGTGAGAAGTGGAGGTGTATCGTAGGCTCACGAGCGCTGGATCTGCAATGGATCAAGAAGAAAATAATGTTAGCAAAATTTATGGCGGAGGCAGGGATCGATCCTGCGTTCTCTCGCCTGAAGACCTTAGAAAACATGTGTCAACCACTACAGCATCTTCGTTTCCTGCCAATATCACACACGAATAACAATATATTAAAGTTAATTGTTCATAAATTCAAAAAAACAAACGCGCGCTCCCAGGATCTCATCTTCTCCATTCAGACACTGTATACGGCCACGACTTTGCTACCATCTCGCTGCGGTTTTCCTTCATAGCCAAACCTGCAAATTTCTAATTCTCGATGCAAGCATGATGAATCATAAACAAAGACTCAGATTAACTATAAATCACGCTACGAATCCAATGAGCCAAACGATTTGGCTTGAATATGCTCCTATAAAAAAACCCCATTTGAGGACCATAGAACCCTAACAATGGCAACACGCAAAAACCACGCTCAAACCTTACCAAACTATCCAGAAATCATATTGACGCTCAAATAAACATGAACACATAATCGAAACATGATGAATATGCGTAAATTGACAGAATCGAAACCAAAATTAACAGCGCAAACCGTGAGCGAATGGAGTGAGATTCCGAACGCCTGGAATGATGGTGATGATTGAAAAAGCTTCAGAGATGGCCTATGAACACCATTCGATCTTCAAAATCCTTTGAATTCGATCCAATCTCCAAAACCGAATTCCTTCTTCTTCCAATTTTTTGGTCTTTTGTGAGGAGCTTTTGAGGCTGCAATCCTTGCTCAAAAACCGAACCCCTTTTGGTCTGCAATTCTTGTCTACTTATAGTGGATGGGATTAGGGTAATAAAATTGAATCCAATCCCCATGAATCAAGAGATTGATATTTGATAGAAATTTGGTTTCAAATCTTTCTAAACTTGGCTTAGACTTAATATTCTCTCACCAATCTTATTTTCACGAATTTGTATCAAATATATGGTTTAATTGTTGATTGGATTTGGTTAGAACTCTCTCACAAATCAAATATTTGATTTTTAGTTGATTTATTTGAATTTAATCCCTTTTAAATGAATAAAAAATTCATAATAAAATCAAATAAATTCCATAAATTCGTGGAAATAAGATATGGAGTCTTGGGTAACTTGAGGAACAAGATTGGGCCAAGAAAGATTGGGCTCCTTTGCAAAAAAATCTCAATTTGAATCTTTTTTCTTCACATTTTTCCCTCTAAAAGGTCCAACTTTGACAAGGTCTATCTCTCTCAATTTTTTAGGTATGGAAGTGTTCTAGGACTTTTTAGAAACCTTAGAGAGTCCTCTAACCAGTGTCTTTGGTCTCATATCAAAATGATTTTCCATGCTCCTTGTGTGTCCTTTTGAAAAAAGTGTCTTTTTGTTGACCTTTGAAAAGGACCTATAATGTTTTGGTCCATATCTCTCAAATGAAGCATTTTTAGACTTGGCATGTATGAGACAAAGTTGTAGAGAATCAAATTTCCTTCAAAATGAGCTTTGGATGGAATATTTCTGATGTTCCATGTGAGAGTTATGGCTGGTCAAAGTTCAGTTGACTTTTCCTATGCAAAACCCTAATTTAGAAACTTTTTGATTTGTTGATTTTTGATCTTTCCTTGATGAACCATGATCAATTCTTGATCAAATGGTGAATGATACTTCAATATGAGTATCTTGATGAAAAATCAGAAGTTTTGACTTTATTTTGACCACAATTGACTTTTTAGGTCAACTAGTCGACTGTTGACTTTTTGAACAATTGAGTGACCAATCCTTTGAGATGAGACTTGATACCTGTCATAGGGATAGTGTGAGATATATTGAGCCATATAAGATGCCTTGGAGCCATTGATTCATGGATTTTCCTTTGAGTAAACCAAACCCTAGTTTCAGAGCCTTGCGTAGGAGAGTGTGTCTAGGAGCTTTGTGTATTGATTTGAATTTGAATAAGAGAAATAGTATGGGCAAATTTTGGGGTATGACAAAACCTATAGAGTACTATAGATACGTTGGGTGCTAATACCTTCCCTTCGTATAACCAACCCTCTTACCCGGAATCTCTCCCCACTTTTGCATTGCTTTTAGTTTTGGGCTTTGCATCTGCTTTTAAGGTTATTGCAGCTTTTTTCCTTTTCCTACTTTGGAAACAATAAAATGTTTGGTCGAAACAAAAGAAAAATCATTTTTTGAGCACTCGAGCCCAAAGAAGGCATCAGGAGTCTCATCCCGAAAAAGATAACGATTTTTCCCCGCGACAGAAAAATGGCGACTTCACTGGGGACAAAACTTTTTATTGTTTACAAAGAAAGGGTTATTTCTATTCGTTTTGTTTTTATTCTTTTAATTCATGTGTGGTTCTTTGGTTCTGTTACTTGTGTGGTTCTGTTACAAGTGATACATTATGGACAAATCCTAACCCAGATTAAGTACACATAAGAATTAGGTGGAGGGTATAGTCATGTATGGCATACAAGGAGTCAGTCCTTAAAAAGTCAGCATGAGAATCCTTCCGCTCAGTGGAGGTTCCTTGTTGGTAGTATATGTTTAGCAAGTTAGTTGCAAAGACATTATTGCTTTCATTGAACTGTAGAAGCTGAGTTGGCTGTAGAACCCATAACCCATCCTGGCCTTATTAGGTTGTGGTGCAGAAACTATTCAGGTGTAGACTTGGATTAGTTGTCATGCGGAGAACCACACTCAGACGAGTTTTTCTTGAGAATATTGCTGGCTCACAAGTTCAGTTGTGCAAGCCGGTAATATCCGAAAGAAAAATTTAGACTCTGACGTATCAGTATAACATGTTGTGCAGGTGATTAAACCCTAGTACTATCTGTAACTCGGTGAACTGACTTTTATTTTTATAAGCAACAATGTTGCGGTGTGCAAGAGTCGCCACCGACTTTTATTTTATCCAATTAGGAAAGGCATAAAAGAACAAGAAAGACCTTAAGTAAATATTTGAGTTCGGGGGGTAGCTTATGAAAAGGGAAGGTGTAAGCACCCTTTTCATCCGTAGTTATCTACGGGCTCTTAGTTGCTTAGCTCACTTGTTTGTTTGAAATGTTTGAAAATGTGTTGTGTGTGTTTAGAAAAACAGTTTGATTTTGAGAATGTCTAAAAAGACAATGTTAGAAAACATGGTGTAAAAAGCATTTGATTTGGATTGTTGTGAGCAAGCACTTAAGAGTTCCTACCCTAATTTGTAAGGTCTTTCCTTTTCATTAAGACTTTCCTTGGGTGATAGTACTATCCATACCATATGAGGGTAGGTAGTCCTATACATTGGATGAGCGGGTCATCGAATCATCATATGGACTATTCATACCATAAAGAGGATAGAAAGTCCTAGGTGATCTGAATAGTCATAAAGGCAACATGTAAGGATACCTTAGCCATCGAAGGGACTATCACCGTTTAATCGAGGGACAAGATCATTTATACCGAAGGCGACGTCGAAGGGACTATGATCTTTAAATCGGAGGGACATGGTGATTTTTGGATCGAAGGCAGCATAGGCTAAGGCATCCCTACGCTCGAAGGGACTTGACTATTATTTTCCGAAAGGCAAAGTAAGAGGGGAAACCCTAGAGGTGAGTGAGTGCAAATGTGTTGGATTCAGATATTTATTTATCTTGAATTATTTGTTAACTACGATTTGTTTTTAGTCTTGCCATACACGCCCTAATTAACCTACATCTAACACAGTATAAAAAATGCGAAAGATAAAAAGTGCGGGAAAGTAAATAGGTTCACTATGATATTTACATTTTGTCCTAAATACATTCTAATTAACAGAAGCGATAAAATAAACAAACATGCGCCATACACGGGATTTCGAGATGAGAGAAGAATCGTAGGTAGTTTGAGGTTAATAAAAGTTCATAGTAATGATTAATTAGGACCTAATTATTAATTTATTCACTAAACTAACCTAATGCTAAGTTAATTATTCTAACTAAAACCTAATTAAATTAATTATGTACAAATGCTAAATTAAAATATAATAAAAAATCTAATGTCTAATTAATTTTAATTACTAACTTAAAAATTATTAATCAAAACCTAATTACTAAATTAATCCTAAACTAATTGTTTTTTATTTTATTTTTTGTTGGTTGATTTTAATAAAAAAAAAGTAATTCAAATAAACTAAAACAAACAAAATAATAAAAAAAGAAGAAACTAATGGGTTGTTCTTGTAGATCATGGAGAGGTGTGAACAGCAAGCCCAAGGTTGAAAAGCTGAAGCCCAAGGGCGTATGATCCAATGGAGCGAACCCCTGAAGGTGCGTCATGGGGGGAGCGCGCATCTGGCCGTCAGATCTGGTTGTAGTGGAGATCCAATGGCTGATGATGGAGAGTGCATCCTGAGCCTGGGTGTGCCACATACACCGAATCTGCGAAAAGGAAATTGAAGAGAAAAACAAGGAAAATTATATGCAGAAGGCAGGGATTGAACCCGCGCCCCTAGGTATTAACCACTTAAGAAATTTCCACTTGCCACTGAGCCATGTTTATTTAGCTATTCACAAAATGCTTTCAGGTAAAGAAATATAAAAATACGCGTGTAAATGGAACCAGTCAACCCGAACCCCATGTAGTTACACGAAGACCAATGAGCAATGGAGAGAGAGTCCGGTGTGGTTGACTAGCCAAACAGGTTGCGCCATGTGTGGTCAACAATTCAACCCCCACTGTTCATCGTCTTTATCAAACAAGCCCAGATTTTGCTACAGTTTTCCACGGTTTTGCTACGATTCTTGCTATGCAATTTTGTAGCAAATATTCTGAAAAATCAAAACTCAAATTAAAGTGTTAAAAAAAATCAAAAGGTACCCAGATTCACTAAAGAGACCCTCACGAACTCAATTGTGGCATTATTTTGATCCAAAAACGTCTGCAAGCATGGACACGAAGCAACATTTGGTTGGAGCCCTAACAATGGTGATTCGGATTTAAGGCACCAAAGCTCGCATGTACCACGTCAAAAACGATTTGAATGGAGCCCTGAATACATCTATGCACACAAAATTAATCAACAATGCATAATCAGAGAGATTCGAAATTAAAAAATTTACTAAAATGGTAGGCTCGAGCGATCTTGTTCTGGGCACGTTTGGGCTTGCTTATGAGTTGAGTGATGTTCCTGGGAAACTTAGAAACCTGATAGGATGAGTGTGAATCGCTCAAACTGGCTGCAACGTTGATTTCTAATATGCCCTATTTCTTTGAAAACTTTGGAAGGTTTGTTTAGGTGATGGAGGCTAGGGTTTTTTCTGTCTGTGAATTTCTCTGCTTTTTTATAGACCTAAATTAGGTCTCAAGAATTCATGTGATTGATGATTTTGAATCCGATTTAAATCATGAATGAGATTTGAATGATAGAGATTTTGTGTTCCTTTGGGACCTCTGACTTAATTCAAAAATATTTTTTTCTTTTTTAGGCTTGATACGGTACTAATGATGATAATGATGGGAGATTTTGTGCCTATTTAAACTAAACTAATGTTTTAAAAACGAAATAAACATCTAATAATCATAAAAAAATAGTTTATTTTTTAGCTATAAAATGCATCAAATTATGATTTAAAATGAAAAATAAAATAAAAAATAAATATTTTTTTAAAATACTTAATTAAATAATACGAAAATCAAAAATTAAATGATTAAAAAAACATATTTTTGTGATTTTTTGAATAAAAAGTGAAATAAAGTTAGAAATAAATTCAAGAAGCAAATAAAAAAAAATTAAAAAAAAAATGTTAAAAGTGAGGTTCGAACCCGGAACCTCTCACTCTTGTACCTCTTACCCTCAAAGCCTTACCAATTGTGTCATGTCACTTAATCAAAATAAAATGACATTTGTAATTATATGAGGGCAAATTTTGGGGTATGACAGCTGCCCCTGTTCAATCTTCTTAAACCTGAGGATGTAGATTGGCCTGTGTGCCTATCGGAATCTGAAGGTGGAAGAGGATTGAACACTATAATGTCCATAAATTTGCCCTTGCTGAGATAGGGAATTTTGTAGGAGATGGGCTTAAGGATGCCATCCGGATGTTGGCGTAAAATTGTCTGAGATGGGCTTAAAGATGCCATCTAGGTGTTGACAGAGTATTGTCTAACGCATATGCTTTTCAGACTGAGTCATATGCATTGTGTCATACCCCAAAATTTGCCCACATTATTCCTCTTATTCAAGCTTCAAGTCCATAGGCAAAAGCTCATAAACACACTCTCCTATACAAAAGCTCTGAACTAGGGTCTGATTAATTCAATGGAAAATCATTGAATCAATGGCTCAAGGTGGTTCCATAGGGTCACCAACATCCCAAAGTATCTCCATATAAAGTTTCAAGTCAAACAGAGCAAATTTAGTCCCTCAAATCCTGATTAGGTCAACAGTCGACTCTCAAGGGCAAAACAGTCATTTCAAGTCAATATACAAGATATTTGGTCAACAACATCCTCATAACCCTAAAATCATCATTTGATCAAGGGTTGATCATGATGATGCAAGGAAAGATCAGAAAAGTCAAAAGTCAAAAGTTACTATTTTGGGCATGAACTGAAAAAGTCAACCAAACTTTGAAAATTCACCAAATATTCATACTTCATCAGAAAAATTCCCACCAAAGCTCATTTTGAAGGGAATTCATTCCTCTATCCAATGGCCCAAGAATCAGAGCTCATAGGTCAATGGTTTAAGAGATATGGCTTCATACATTATAGGTCCTTTTCAAAAGTCAACAAAAAGACACTTTCTTCAAAAGGTCATAAAATGAGAATGAAAAATGATTTTGACATGGAACCAAAGACATTGGTTAGAGGACTCTCTAAGGTTTCCAAAATGTCCTAGAACACCTCCATACCTCAAAAAATTGAGGGAAATATGCCTTGTCAAAGTCGGACTATTTTGAAAAAAAATGGGAAGAGAAAAAGCTCGAAACTCCAAACATTTCCAAATGGGCCTATGTTTTTTTTCATCCAAACTTCATTTTAGGCCCATGCACGTCCCAGAAATATATTTTTTTATTTGGTATTGTTTTATTGATATTTTATGGTTTTTATTTATTAAAAATCATAATTTAATCATGTAAAATAATAAAAATAAAAGATATGATTTTTTCTCCAATTTTAAGCCAAATATCAATCAAATTTCCTCATTAAGACAGTAAAATTTCGTTCACATAATTAGAGGTATAAAAATCAATCAAAAGGCCAATTTTAGAAGCTTTTATCAATCAAATTTTCTCCAATGGCAATCAAAGATTTGATTGGATTCTGCTCAAATATATTGACCTAAACTCTCCTCTATAAGTACCTGAACAATGCCAAAGACTAGGGGAACGAAATCTGCAGCCAGAGAACTTCAAACCCGAGTCAAGAAAACTCAAGAAAACTCAAACTTCAATTCTTGGTTCCAAGGAGATTTAAGGCTTTCAATCGATCCTATTTCACTCTCTGAACATCACTGAACGATTCTCAATCGTTTCCAAGTCACAAAGCCTCAAGAATCAAGCACTGTAAGTCACTCTTGGCCGATTATTAAATTGAATCGATCCCATAAACTCATGCATCACCATCAATTTTAATTCATGTATTCGTGTTTAATATTGTGTATTGATCGTTTCTGGAGAATTTGGCGTGTTATTATGCTATTATGAACGTATCACCATGTTAGGGTTCATAACTCCGATTTGGGGGTTTTGGCTACAAGAGAAATCAGAGCTCAAGACTTCCATGGGTGGATTCGCATGATCTAGACGATCGTAACCAAACTATCGCGAAATATTTTTGTTGCCGTTTGCATATATTCGTTATTTCCAGGTCATCCATTCATAGCGCTTTTTACAAAAAGCGCTGTAAAAAAGCCTTGTTGCAGAAGTCTCGTGAAGAAGATGACTAGGTGGCCACGCGTGATTGGTCAGTTCAAAAGAGGCGCGCGCGCGTTTTCATTTGAGTTTCCTTCGAATCCTGTGTAGTGCGTCCCTATGAGCTGTCATGGTCCTTCAATCGTCCAAATCATTGGATCAAGCTGGCAACAGATCTAACGTTTCTGACGTGTGGACACACCATAGTACACGCAGCGAGCGCAGCACATGATCCCAGCTAAGTTTTTGCAATTTTTTTTTATTATTTTAATTACATAGTCTATTTCAATTATTTTATAAATATATATATATTCTACTTTTTTTTTTCTCTCCTTTCTTTAATAAAACAAGTATAGTTATTTTATAGATTTTTTTTTATATATTCATCTTACTTTATTTTGTTTTATTACTACTTAATTTATTTTTATATTAATATTAATTTATTTATTTAATCAATCTTATGGTGATTTAATTGTTTAAATATTTTTAAAAAATTTATATATTTATTATTTAATTCACAAAAATCCAAAAAAATTATTTTCACACTCAATTTAATTTTCATTTTTTTTTCATCCCGATTTAATTGATTAGGTCGCAAGACCAATAATTAATTAAATCGATTTATCATTATACTCCATTTGAATCTTGACCAGGACTGATAATACACTGAAAATATTTGTTTCTGTTCTGTGCGTTATCAGGGTTAGCAACATGATTCGTCCCGAGTGCGCGCCTTCAACAAACCTCGAAGTTAAGTAATTTAATTCTAATTCAATTTAAATTATATTTAGATTATTTTACTTTTAGGGTTTGCTTTGCATTCATCCCTTTTCTGCCTTGCCTTTCAGGGTCAACCCCAAAAGCGCCTAGCAATCATATCAGATCAAATCGAATCAAAGCTAAGTACCCTCGCCTATTTGATCATTGTTTTTTTTATCTTTATTTATCTACTCTCTATTTTTTAGGGTTACCCCCGCCCGCCTTTGAATTAGTCATACACTCACCAATTTTGTTATTTATTTGCCTTTTCAGGGTTTGTCGAATGCCAAAGCGACGAGTCTGGTAACCCTGAACCCTATCTTAAATATTTTTTCTATTTTATTATTACTTGTGTCAACCCTGATAAGGGATCCGCTGGTTACAATTTCCCGCCCCCTTTATTGCTTTATATTATTATATACTGCGTGGTTAGTAATCTTAGGGAGTGCAAGCCTTAAACTGAATTAGAATAACTAATTAAAAGATAAATATCTGAATATAATCATGTGATTGTTGCACACACGCACCCTTTGGGTAACCTCTCTGTTGCCTTGTTGCCTTGTTGCCTTGTTGCCTGTTGCCTTTGTGTTTTTGCAGAATAAGCCACGTCCCTCGAATTCGAAGATACCTCAGCCATGCTGCCTCGAATACTAAAGGTCATACGACCCTAAATGATGCTGCCTTCGATACGCAATATGACCTCGACCCTCGGAAGTTGCCTACGGAAAAAGGCTGAGGTATCTTCTGGCTGCCTACGAAATGGCTTATTCTGATCCTTGCCTTAGACTACCTGCCCTTCTATGGCATGGGACAGTCTTATGGCAAAGGATGCTTCGATGACCCTTCAACCTCCAAACGAAAGGCTTCCTGCCCTCTTATGGCAAGGATAGACCCTTTCATTCTGAAAGGCTAAAAAGAGACCTATCATCTGAGTTTAAGGTAATTGCCCCTAATTGCTTTGCAATGCTCAAACTTTCATTATATTCTTTCTCATAATTTTTTCAAAAGGGCTACGCTCATTTACGAGCTAAAGTCCCTATCTCTTTCATCTACATTTTCTGAACAGACGAGCAAGCAAAGCAATTAAGAGCCCATGGAAAACCATGGATGCAAAGGGTGCCTTACACCTTCCCTTTGCATAAATTACCCCCCGAACTTAGATTTCTTTAAAAAGGTTTTTTCTGTTTCTTTTTGCCTTTCTGAATTTGTTTGGATAAAATAAAAGTCGGTGGCGACTCTTGCTTACCGCGACATTTCGATGGATAAAAAGTCAGTTCACCGTATTACAGAACTGGCGACTCTGCTGGGGACTTTCCGATAAAAGAGGGGTTACCTTAAAAGTTTAGGATTCACTTAAATGTTTTCTATTGTTTGTTTTGTTTGTTTTATTTTTCAGGGGCGTTTTGGGAAAATTGAAGGACGAATCCTATTCCCGGATTCAAGAACACCTAATTTTAGGAGTGGCATAGTCATGGAGGCCTCTTTCACATATGTAGGAGATGAGTCAATATGAAGTTCACGCTTGAGTTAGGACTCCATAGCATATGCACACCTTTCTCAAATGAGGGAGGTCTATGTATGTGTCTGTGGGTGCGCCGGAGCTCAAGGACCTTTAGTTACCCTTAACCCATCCTGGCCTTTAGGAACGTAGTGGGGGGACTACCCTTGACAAATGTTAAGGACTAGTCGCTACCCGATGCTACAATTCAGATAGGTTCTTTCTCAAAGTATCATTGCATGGTGCAAATGCATCATGTCCGAGGGTGCTTTAGAAGGGCTTACAATTCTGGATAACTTGTAGAACCTGTTGCTGAAATCTCCTTATCCATAGAAATGCCCTTGGGAAGGACACCTGATCTAAACTCCATGCAAGCCTTAAGCCAAAAATTGTGTGATTTGTATGGATTTGTTTTTCTGTGATGCATCATGCATACATGCATTCATGACATGGCTAACTCATCTCAAGGAGAAAAAAGGTCTTTTAACCATAATTTGTTTTGTAGGTTATTTAAATAATGGGAATCCTAATCAGAAAACCTTTCTTCCTCAACTTCAAGAAAGTACCTACTGCATTAAGACTCTTATGTGATGATATTACTGGTTCTCTTGTTCTTTCTGAATCTCTCAACAAACTGGTGAGTTTAATGCGAACCAAAGTGGATGAAGCTCTCCTCAACTCTATGATGCAATTTTATGATCCTCTTCTCCATTGCTTCACTTATAGAGATTTTTAACTGGTACCTACATTGGAAGAATTCTCTTACATAATGGACATGCCCATACCTAATCAAATCCCTTACACTGGTGAGGAAGGAGGTCCTAAGTTGGAAGACATTGCTGCTGCTCTACACCTACCAAGATCAGAAATTAACAAAGTTTGGATCAACAAAAGAGACTACTCTGGGATACCTGTGGATTTCTTGATCGAGAAAGCTAAGATCTTTGCTAAAGCTTTAAGCATGGATGCCTTGGAAAGTGTTCTAACCCTGTTGATATATGGACAAGTTCTTTTTCACCGCTGCGACAAAGTTGTTGATAGGGCTGCTATCAAAATCTTCCTTAGCAAGAATCCTATTCCTACTCTACTTGGTGATTTATTGCATTCCATCAACGCTAGAGTGACAAAGAGACGAGGTTGTGTTCTAGGGTGCATCCCTCTCTTACATAGGTGGTTTATTTCTCACTTACCCCGACCCTCAATAAAGAATGAAGAAGGTTTGACTTAGATTCAAAGGATTATGGAGCTTTCATACGACGACATCATTTGGTATCCAAAGAAATTCGAGGGAGTTCAGTTATATGACCGCTGCGGAGAGTTCCCTAATGTGCCTCTTCTTGGCATCCATGGAGGAATTACCTATAACCCTATACTTGCTCGACATCAGTTTGGTTTTGCTTTGAAAGATAAGCCCCGCTCCATATATCTTAGTGCGGAAGATTTTGACTATGGTTCAGATACAACTGAAAAGAAGAATCGCTTCATTAAAGCTTGGTATGAAGTAAAAAAGGTGGGTGCAAGAGAATTGGGAATGAGGATCGATACTCCTTCAGATCTTTACTTTAAATGGATTTATGACCGAGTCGTCGAGTTTGGCATACCACATCCATCTGACACACCCGTTGTTCCGAGGATCACTCCTCCCGAGGTTCACATAGAGTTGGAGCCTTATGTACCCGCTCCAAACGAAGACCTTGCTGCCACCGTTGCTCATTTAAGACAAGAGAAGGCTGATCTTGAGAAGCGTCTACAAAAGGTTGAAGCAGAAAAAGCAGTATTAGTGGCTAATGCTAAAGAACGAGATAGTATGCTTGACTATTTCTCTCGCAAGTGGAAGATTGAAAACTTCATCTCACCTGATCAGATACAATCATGGGAGCTAGAGATTGATAGGCTTATTCAAGAAAAGAACGAGATGGTCAAAGCCCATAAAGAGGAAATCAGAGGATTAAAGAGAAAGCGCCGACTTGAAGAATGATTCTTTTATATTTTATTTAGTATTTCTTTAATGTAACTTCAAAAAATAATAGTAAAAAAAAACATATAATACACTGGTTTTTATTTAAAATAATTAATTTATTTTTGCTTCTACTTTTCTTTTCTTTTAAATGTGTTAAAAGGCCTGTAACTCCTTGAGATCATTGCATATGCATAATCATGCATTCATAAACATCGCATCACAGGTTTCATAAAATAAACGCCTCATCTTTGTGCTGTTTATTTCAGTAAGAAAGATGAATCTCGAACAATCTGTCAAGGATCTCCAAACACAGAATGCTGAATTTCAAGCTCTGATTCTGAACTTGGCCAATGGGCAAAACGAGCTGAAAGCCCTTCTGACTAAGAAGGACAAGAAGACCAAGAAACCCAAAGGAGTGATCAATCTGGGTAGAAGGTTCAAGGGTCGTCCCAAGAAAGCTGAGGATGCTGAAATTCCCAAGAATGAGGAAGATGAAGAGAGAGATGATATCAGTGTCAAGAACAATCAGGGAAGCCATGTAGGTTCTGATGGGGAAGAAGAAGAAGAAGAAGAGTATCCCGAGGACGAGGATGAATCTGATGAGAGGTATAGGCAGTTGGAAGAGCGTCTAAGAAGCGTGGAAATTCAAAAGGTACCTGGGCTGGATTTTGAAGAATTAGGACTCGTTCCTGGGGTCGTTATTCCGCAAAAACTCAAGACACCCGCTTTTGCTAAGTATGATGGAATCTCTTGTCCTAAGATGCATCTGAGGTCTTATGTGAGAAAGATTCAGCCTCACACTGCTGATAAGAGGCTCTGGATCCATTTCTTTCAAGAAAGTCTATCTGGAACTCAACTCGAATGGTATTATAAGCTGGAAAGTGCTAGCATCCGTACTTGGGAGGATTTGGTTGTGGCTTTCTACAAGCAATACCAATATAACTCTGATCTTGCACCGACTCGCATGCAACTTCAAAGCATGTCCATGGGTCCTAAAGAAAGTTTCAAGGAGTATGCTCAGAAATGGAGAGATTTGGCTGGGAGAGTCCAACCCTCTTTAAATGATAGGGAGTTAGTAGACATGTTCATGGGCACGCTAACTGGGCCATTCTATAGTCATCTGCTGGGTAGTTCTTCATCTGGGTTTACTGATCTCATCTTAACTGGAGAACGTGTGGAAAATGGTATTCGAAGTGGAAAGATCCAAGTGGGTTCTGCCTCTGGCACTAGGAGGAAGCCATATCAAGGAAGAAATGAGTCTAATGCTATTCATAGTCAAAAGAGCCGTGGTAAGGAGGATCAGAATCAATCTGTTGGTGCCGTCCTTATCTCCGCACCAATATCTCAACAAGCTCCTAGACAAGACTACCAACACAAGACTGATAAACCAAGGAGAAAATATACCCCGATAAACATGCCTTTGTCTCAAGTCCTACAACATCTACTGAAGGCAAAACTGATCACACTGAGAGACCCTCCGAAGTTTACCAACACTGCTAGCCCAAGTTATGATCCTAAGGCTACATGTGCTTACCATTCCAATGCCCCGGGACACAATGAAGATAATTGTTGGGCCTTGAAAAATAAAGTCCAAGATTTGCTAGAGGCTGGAGAAATCGAGTTTGACGCGCCTGAGACTCCTAATGTCATCACTGCTCCGATGCCAAAACATGGCCATACTGTTAATGCCATCATGGATACAATCCATGTCTATGATGTGAAAGAGCTGTCAACTCCCCTCCCTGATATCAAAAGGAAATTATTGCAAGCTGGTTTATTTCCAGGTTGTGACCCTGACTGTTACTACTGTGAATTCTCATCTAATGGGTGCGAGAATCTGAAAAGAGGCATCCAAGGCTGGATGGATCGTGGCACTATCAGATTTGAGAAAACTCCTACTGTTGAAGAATTGTGCGAAGGTTTCTCTCGTGGCTTGAAGTTCGAAGATGTATCCGTGATTTCTAAGACACCACTAAAGATCCCTACCAAGGCTCCTCTCAAGATTTCTGCTGAACCCCGTGTGGCTCCGATTGTTATCACCCAACCTGGTCCAATACCATATTCTTCCGACAAGGCTATCCCTTGGAGTTATGGCGCTGAGGTTTTTGTTCAAGGAGTCAAGCAAGAGCTTGAATATGATAAAGTTTCTGAAGACGTCAACCCTGGTATAGGAAACATTGCTGGAACTAGTAAGGTGACGAGGAGTGGAAGGGTGTTTTCTCCAGAGATCTCCCCAAATGTTACTTCACCTACCATTACTATCACCCCGAATGCTGACGCTCATGGTAAAGGACCGCTGCCTGAACCTGAAACTGTCACTAGAAATGCGCCATCTGAAGAAACAAATGAGTTCCTGAAATACATCCGCAAGAGTGATTATGATATTGTTGAACAAATGGGGCATACTCCTTCCAAGATCTCTATGCTGTCGCTCCTGAGTTGTTCAAAGACCCATGCCAAGGCTATGATGAAATTTCTAGAGGCTGCCCATGTGCCACAAGAGATTTCTGTCACTCAACTCGAGAACTGTATTGCGAACTTGACAACTGATAACTTCCTTGGGTTTTCTGATGCTGATCTAAGTCCTAGTGGAAAGAATCATAACAAGGCACTGCATATCTCCATTGAATGTGGTGGTACTACCCTGGCTCATGTACTAGTTGATGATGGCTCGTCTCTGAATGTGTTACCCAAGGTGGTGTTGGACAGACTCAAGGTCGATGGAATTGAGCTGAAATCTAGTAATGTGATAGTCAAAGCTTATGATGGCACTATGAGTACTGTGTGTGGCGAAGTTGAGCTCCCCATCAGAGTAGGCGCCCAAACTTTTAATACTGTGTTCTATGTGATGGATATTCGTCCCGCCTATTCCTGTCTACTTGGGCGTCCCTGGATACATAAAGCAAATGCCGTGACTTCAACTCTCCATCAGAAGTTGAGATACCCAATGGAAGGCAAGATTGTCACTGTGCATGGTGAAGATGAATATTTGGTAAGTTTCGTAGATGAGACCAAGTATCTTGAGTTCACTGGAGAGACATTTGAATCACCCCGCATAGCACATGAATGGAAGCTTGAACCAGTTCCAGAAACTAAATATGTCTACACTCCTCCTAAAATTCCTGGAGATGTTCCTACAATGGCTTCCCTGAAAGACGCTAGGGCTGTGGTAGAAGAAGGTGGTTGCACTATCTGGGGGCAATTACCTGACATTCCGTATAAATCCAATAAATGGGGTTTAGGCTGCACTGCTAAGGATCAGAAGGGAACACCACCTCCTCGTTCAGAAGACTTGAAACATCACTTCATCAGCAAGGGAGTTAATGCCATTGAAGAAGACGAAGATAATCACAACCTGGACAAGTGGATCTCCCCTACATCAGACAAAGGGCTGGACAACTGGAAGGCCGAGGACATTATTTCTATCTCCTATAGTCAGGAGTAATTGCCACTCTTAGTTTATTTCCTGCTTTTCTTTCATTTCCAATTTTAATTCTTGTACTTCAATAAAGACAATAAACGCAAAAGCCATGTGTCCTGCCCGAGGCACAAGGGTCCATTTGTTAGGGCTTGTCATTTCATAAGCATATTTTCATTCAATAAAACATTGGATGTTTCGTATTCAAAATTGTGTGTTTGCCTTTATTTTCCCTTTATTTACTTTTATAGCTATGCGTTCTCACACACACCCACATAATGCACTGCAGATCCACATCCACGCTGGATCCTGTTGATAACGATTCTGCTATTGCTAAATATGACTTTGAAAATCCGATCTATCAAGCTGAGGATGAAGGTGAGGATGGTTGTGAAGTGCCTAGAGAACTTGCCCGTTTACTAGAGCAAGAAGAAAAGGCTATACAGCCGCACGAAGAGCCAATTGAAGTTGTGAACATAGGTACCGATGAAGAAAAGAAAGAAATCAAGATAGGGGCTGAATTAGAGGATGTTGTCAAGCAAAGGCTGATTCAGATGTTACGAGACAATGTTGAGATCTTCGCTTGGTCATACGAAGACATGCCTGGGCTCGATGTTGATATTGTGGTTCATCGTTTACCTATCAAAGAGAACAGTCCTCCGGTTAAACAGAAATTACGAAGAAGCAGACCTGATATGGCTCAGAAAATTAAAGAAGAGGTCGAGAAACAATTTAACGCTGGGTTCCTGAAAGTAGTGAGTTATCCACCATGGATCGCCAATATAGTGCCGGTACCGAAGAAAGATGGAAAAGTCAGAATGTGTGTAGACTATAGAGATTTGAATCGAGCAAGTCCTAAAGATGATTTCCCATTACCACATATCGACATTTTGGTTGATAGTACTGCACAATGCAAGGTTTTCTCTTTTATGGATGGTTTCTCAGGCCACAATCAGATTAAGATGGCACCCGAAGACATGGAAAAGACAACTTTCACTACGCCTTGGGGCACTTTCTGTTACAAAGTCATGCCATTTGGATTGAAGAATGCTGGGGCAACTTACCAACGTGCAATGGTAGCCTTATTCCATGACATGATCCACAAAGAAATAGAGGTCTATGTTGATGACATGATTGCAAAGTCCAACACTGAAGAAGAACATCTGGTCCATTTACAGAAGTTGTTCGATAGGTTGAAGAAGTACAAGTTAAGACTAAATCCGAACAAGTGTACCTTTGGCGTAAGGTCTGGTAAGCTGCTGGGTTTTGTTGTTAGTAGCAAAGGTATCGAAGTTGATCCTGCAAAAGTGAAAGCCATACAAGAAATGCCCGCTCCACGAAACGAGAAAGAAGTTAGAGGATTCCTGGGTCGACTAAATTACATTGCTAGATTTATCTCCCATCTGACCGCTACTTGTGAGCCAATCTTCAAATTACTAAAGAAAGATCAAGTAGTGAAATGGAACGACCAATGTCAAGAAGCCTTTGACAAAATAAAGAAGTACCTGCAAGAACCTCCGATCATGATACCACCTGCAGAAGGAAGACCTCTAATTATGTACTTAACAGTGTTAGAGAACTCAATGGGGTGCGTACTGGGGCAACATGACGAGTCCGGTCGAAAAGAGCATGCAATATACTACCTTAGCAAAAAGTTTACCGACTGTGAAACAAGATACTCACTGCTCGAGAAAACTTGCTGTGCTTTGGCATGGGCTGCTCGCCGACTGAGACAGTATATGTTGAACCATACCACGTTGTTGATTTCCCGAATGGATCCCATCAAGTATGTATTCGAGAAGCCTGCTCTCTCCGGACGAATAGCAAGATGGCAAATGATACTAACAGAATATGACATCCAATACACTACACAGAAGGCAATCAAGGGTAGTGTGGTAGCAGATCATTTGGCACAACAAGCGGTAGATGACTACCAGTCGATGAATTTCGAATTTCCAGATGAAGATGTGATGCTTGTTACTGACTATGAACAACCTGGCCCGGATGAAGGACCTGAACCAGGATCCCGATGGACTATGGTTTTCGATGGAGCTTCAAACGCACTTGGTAATGGCATTGGCGCCATAATTGTCTCTCCTGCTGGTGGACACACCCCATTCACCGCAAGATTATGTTTCGACTGCACCAACAATATGGCTGAGTATGAAGCGTGTATCTTGGGGCTCAGAGCTGCTATCGATTTAAGGATCAAATTCTTGGAAGTGTATGGGGATTCAGCCCTAGTAATCAGTCAAATCAGATGGGAATGGGATACAAAACATCCTAATCTCATACCCTATAAAGAGTTTGTACTATCTTTAATTCCATATTTTGAAGAGATTACTTTCGAACATATTCCCCGAGAAGAGAATCAGCTGGCCGATGCGTTAGCTACTATGTCATCCATGTTCAAAGTCAGATGGGACAATGAGGCTCCTTTAGTTATCATTGAAAGACATGACGAACCTGCATATTGTTACGAGATAGTCGACGACGAGGCTGAAGAGAAACCATGGTTTTACGAAGTAAAAAGATACCTCGAGACTCAAGAATATCCCGAAGGGGCATCCATTAATGACAGAAAGTTCCTAAGAAGATTCGCATCCAAGTTCTTTCTGAGCAATGGGACTTTATACAAGCGCAACCATGATTCAACCCTGCTTCGTTGTGTGAACAAGAAGGAAGCTGAAAAGATC
This sequence comes from Vicia villosa, assembly GCF_029867415.1. Lineage (NCBI taxonomy): Eukaryota > Viridiplantae > Streptophyta > Magnoliopsida > Fabales > Fabaceae > Vicia > Vicia villosa. Next base: position 260,384 of record NW_026706131.1, read on the forward strand.
ATGGAAGACATGCACGATGGTACTTTTGGGACCCACTCTAGTGGACATACTATGGCTAAGAAGATTCTAAGAGCAGGTTACTACTGGTCTACAATGGAAACTGACTGTCACCACCATTCAAGAACTTGTCACAAGTGCCAGATATACGCCGACAAAGTACATGTGCCTCCCGTTCCTCTAAATGTACTAACTGCTCCTTGGCCCTTTGCAATGTGGGGCATTGATATGATTGGAGAAATTAAGCCCACTGCTTCCACTGGACACCGCTTCATTCTGGTAGCCATCGACTACTTCACTAAATGGGTAGAAGCTGCTTCATTTGCCTCTGTAACCAAGAATGTGGTGGCTCGATTCATTAAACACAACCTCATCTGTCGGTATGGCATTCCCGAAAGAATCATCACTGATAATGGTACCAATCTGAACAATAAGATGATCACTGAGCTCTGCACACAATTCAATATCAAACATCACAATTCTTCGCCTTATAGACCAAAGATGAATGGCGCTGTGGAGGCCGCCAACAAAAACATTAAAAAGATTGTGCAGAAAATGACTGTGACTTACAAGGATTGGCATGAAATGTTACCATTTGCTCTTCATGGTTACCGTACCTCCGCACGTACATCAACTGGGGCAACCCCGTTCTCATTAGTCTATGGTATGGAAGCTGTATTACCAATTGAAGTTCAGATACCGTCATTAAGGATCATGAAAGAAGCAGAGCTAGATGAAGATGAATGGATCCAGACTCGACTAGATCAGATAAACTTGATTGACGAAAAGAGGCTCGCGGCTGTTTGTCATGGACAACTGTATCAGAAACGCATGATCAAAGCATTCAATAAGAGGGTCAAACCACAAGTCTATCGAGTTGGTGACTTGGTCATAAAGAGAATCATTCTGCCACAAGGTGATCCTAGGGGCAAGTGGACTCCCACCTATGAAGGACCATTCGTCATCAAGAAAATCTTCTCCGGAGGAGCAATGATACTCACTACTATGGATGGAGAGGACTTTCCGCAACCAGTAAACACAGACATAGTCAAAAAATACTACGCATGAATATGACCCGCTAGGTCGACGTACCTAGGCAAAAGTAAGGGCATCCCGGCAAACCAAAAGGGTTTGGGCAAAAATTAGGGATATATATATATAAAAAAATGTGTACACCCGTCAAGTTGAAAACCCGAAAGGGCGACTTGGGCAAAAAAGGGTATCCTGCTAGACTGAAAACCTGAAAGGGCGGTCTAGGCAAAAGTTAAGGATTAAGCGTACGACTATGTCTCGTTCATATCATCCATCAATCAGATGCATCTACAACAACAAGTTCAAAGGGCTCAGATCAACTCAGTCATCTTTCTCCGACAAGCATGGGATGAGATGCTCGAAGACATAATAGCAATAGCAGAGTGGAAACTCAATAGGATTATTTTTACATAGCTACTTTTTCTTTTGTCTTTTGTACCTTTTCAGAAACACACAATATGTTTTATCTTGCCTATTTATGGCTCTTCTCAATACAATTTACTTCTTTCTTTCAAATTCATTTTCTTTTTGTCTTTTTCGAATACGCAAACGTCCAATGATAATTTTGAATGAACATATGCATATGAACGTGATTATCATTTACTTTCTTTTTCCATAAAAATATCTATTAGTTCATTAGTAGGAAAGGCAAAGGGACAATGTCCGAGGTAATAAAAAAGTCCTCCTGCAAATCAATAACATGGATGCATCCCCACAGAGTAATCGCTAAGAAGATGTCTTCCAACACTCTTATCCCAACAAAGACATGGCTCCCCAACATAGTTCACATCTCTATTTTCTCTTTATCCCCAATCAGGGTACATCAAGTTACTGATCATCCCCAAGCAGAAATTATAAATCCCCAGCTGAGCATCTTCAAGACGAAATCAGACATCAAAATCACGAAGACATGGAGATTTATTATTTCGACTAAAACAACATGGATCATAATCACATACCATATGACACAAACATATTCATGCATTGCATACATAACTTCATAATAAATTCATGCATGACATGCAAAATTTCTCATTTATTTTGAGAGACTCATTACATAACACATGCATCATGACATAAGAAAACTAACCTTTACTTTTCAGGATATTACTGTCTCTACTTTCAAGAATTAAGTCGATACCTTTGACAGTTCCTTAATGATCTATCTCCAGAGTTAAGTCGACACCTTTGACGGTTCCTTAACAACCTTCCAGAATTAAGTCGATACCTTTGACGGTTCCTTAATGATCTATCTCCAGAGTTAAGTCGACACCTTTGACGGTTCCTTAACAACCTTCCAGAATTAAGTCGATACCTTTGACGGTTCCTTAATGATCTATCTCCAGAGTTAAGTCGACACCTTTGACGGTTCCTTAACGACACACTTCAGATATAAGTCGACACCTTTGACGGTTCCTTATACAATCTATCTACATATCTGAGTCGATACCTTTGACGGTGCCTCAATGATATGCTTCAGATATAAGTCGACACCTTTGACGGTTCCTTATACAATCTATCTACATATCTGAGTCGATACCTTTGACGGTGCCTCAATGATATGCTTCAGATATAAGTCGACACCTTTGACGGTTCCTTATACAATCTATCTACATATCTGAGTCGATACCTTTGACGGTGCCTCAATGATATGCTTCAAAGTTAAGTCGACACCTTTGACGATTCCTTAACAACCCACATCAAGAGTTAAGTCGACACCTTGGACGGTTCCTTAACGACGTATTTCAAATTTAAGTCGATACCTTTGACGTTTCCTTAAATAACCCAACACAGACTTGAGTCGACACCTTTGACGGTTCCTCAACATTCAAACAAAAAAAGAAGACGGCAAAAGCAGAAATTTCGCAACAATCCATACTCCAACAACTACCAGATGGCATCTACAAGCCCATCTCCGACAAAAAGTCCCTACTGCAAATAGGGCAAATTTCTTGGTATTCTAGTGTTCAATCATCTTCCACCTTCAGATACCGACTGGCACACAAACCACTCTACATCTTCAGGTTTAAGATAATTGAACAGGGGCAGCTGTCATACCCCAAAATTTGCCCACATTATTCCTCTTATTCAAGCTTCAAGTCCATAGGCAAAAGCTCATAAACACACTCTCCTATACAAAAGCTCTGAACTAGGGTCTGATTAATTCAATGGAAAATCATTGAATCAATGGCTCAAGGTGGTTCCATAGGGTCACCAACATCCCAAAGTATCTCCATATAAAGTTTCAAGTCAAACAGAGCAAATTTAGTCCCTCAAATCCTGATTAGGTCAACAGTCGACTCTCAAGGGCAAAACAGTCATTTCAAGTCAATATACAAGATATTTGGTCAACAACATCCTCATAACCCTAAAATCATCATTTGATCAAGGGTTGATCATGATGATGCAAGGAAAGATCAGAAAAGTCAAAAGTCAAAAGTTACTATTTTGGGCATGAACTGAAAAAGTCAACCAAACTTTGAAAATTCACCAAATATTCATACTTCATCAGAAAAATTCCCACCAAAGCTCATTTTGAAGGGAATTCATTCCTCTATCCAATGGCCCAAGAATAAGAGCTCATAGGTCAATGGTTTAAGAGATATGGCTTCATACATTATAGGTCCTTTTCAAAAGTCAACAAAAAGACACTTTCTTCAAAAGGTCATAAAATGAGAATGAAAAATGATTTTGACATGGAACCAAAGACATTGGTTAGAGGACTCTCTAAGGTTTCCAAAATGTCCTAGAACACCTCCATATCTCAAAAATTGAGGGAAATATGCCTTGTCAAAGTCGGACTATTTTGAAAAAAAATGGGAAGAGAAAAAGCTCAAAACTCCAAACATTTCCAAATGGGCCTATGTTTTTTTTCATCCAAACTTCATTTTAGGCCCATGCACGTCCCATAAATATATTTTTTTATTTGGTATTGTTTTATTGATATTTTATGGTTTTTATTTATTAAAAATCATAATTTAATCATGTAAAATAATAAAAATAAAAGATATGATTTTTTCTCCAATTTTAAGCCAAATATCAATCAAATTTCCTCATTAAGACAGTAAAATTTCGTTCACATAATTAGAGGTATAAAAATCAATCAAAAGGCCAATTTTAGAAGCTTTTATCAATCAAATTTTCTCCAATGGCAATCAAAGATTTGATTGGATTCTGCTCAAATATATTGACCTAAACTCTCCTCTATAAGTACATGAACAATGCCAAAGACTAGGGGAACGAAATCTGCAGCCAGAGAACTTCAAACCCGAGTCAAGAAAACTCAAGAAAACTCAAACTTCAATTCTTGGTTCCAAGGAGATTTAAGGCTTTCAATCGATCCTATTTCACTCTCTGAACATCACTGAACGATTCTCAATCGTTTCCAAGTCACAAAGCCTCAAGAATCAAGCACTGTAAGTCACTCTTGGCCGATTATTAAATTGAATCGATCCCATAAACTCATGCATCACCATCAATTTTAATTCATGTATTCGTGTTTAATATTGTGTATTGATCGTTTCTGGAGAATTTGGCGTGTTATTATGCTATTATGAACGTATCACCATGTTAGGGTTCATAACTCCGATTTGGGGGTTTTGGCTACAAGAGAAATCAGAGCTCAAGACTTCCATGGGTGGATTCGCATGATCTAGACGATCGTAACCAAACTATCGCGAAATATTTTTGTTGCCGTTTGCATATATTCGTTATTTTCAGGTCATCCATTCATAGCGCTTTTTTACAAAAAGCGCTGTAAAAAAGCCTTGTTGCAGAAGTCTCGTGAAGAAGATGACTAGGTGGCCACGCGTGATTGGTCAGTTCAAAAGAGGCGCGCGCGCGTTTTCATTTGAGTTTCCTTCGAATCCTGTGTAGTGCGTCCCTATGAGCTGTCATGGTCCTTCAATCGTCCAAATCATTGGATCAAGCTGGCAACAGATCTAACGTTTCTGACGTATGGACACACCATAGTACACGCAGCGAGCGCAGCACATGATCCCAGCTAAGTTTTTGCAATTTTTTTTTATTATTTTAATTACATAGTCTATTTCAATTATTTTATAAATATATATATTCTACTTATTTTTTTTTCTCTCCTTTCTTTAATAAAACAAGTATAGTTATTTTATAGATTTTTTTTATATATTCATCTTACTTTATTTTGTTTTATTACTACTTAATTTATTTTTATATTAATATTAATTTATTTATTTAATCAATCTTATGGTGATTTAATTGTTTAAATATTTTTAAAAAATTTATATATTTATTATTTAATTCACAAAAATCCAAAAAAATTATTTTCACACTCAATTTAATTTTCATTTTTTTTTCTTTTTTCATCCCGATTTAATTGATTAGGTCGCAAGACCAATAATTAATTAAATCGATTTATCATTATACTCCATTTGAATCTTGACCAGGATTGATAATACACTGAAAATATTTGTTTCTGTTCTGTGCATTATCAGGGTTAGCAACATGATTCGTCCCGAGCGCGCGCCTTCAACAAACCTCGAAGTTAAGTAATTTAATTCTAATTCAATTTAAATTATATTTAGATTATTTTACTTTTAGGGTTTGCTTTGCATTCATCCCTTTTCTGCCTTGCCTTTCAGGGTCAACCCCAAAAGCGCCTAGCAATCATATCAGATCAAATCGAATCAAAGCTAAGTACCCTCGCCTATTTGATCATTGTTTTTTTTTATCTTTATTTATCTACTCTCTATTTTTTAGGGTTACCCCCGCCCGCCATTGAATTAGTCATACACTCACCCAATTTTGTTATTTATTTGCCTTTTCAGGGTTTGTCGAATGCCAAAGCGACGAGTCTGGTAACCCTGAACCCTATCTTAAATATTTTTTCTATTTTATTATTACTTGTGTCAACCCTGATAAGGGATCCGCTGGTTACAATTTCCCGCCCCCTTTATTGCTTTATATTATTATATACTGCGTGGTTAGTAATCTTAGGGAGTGCAAGCCTTAAACTGAATTAGAATAACTAATTAAAAGATAAATATCTGAATATAATCACGTGATTGTTGCACACACGCACCCTTTGGGTAACCTCTCTGTTGCCTTGTTGCCTTGTTGCCTGTTGCCTTTGTGTTTTTTCAGAATAAGCCACGTCCCTCGAATTCGAAGATACCTCAGCCATGCTGCCTCGAATACTAAAGGTCATACGACCCTAAATGATGCTGCCTTCGATACGCAATATGACCTCGACCCTCGGAAGTTGCCTACGGAAAAAGGCTGAGGTATCTTCTGGCTGCCTACGAAATGGCTTATTCTGATCATTGCCTTAGACTACCTGCCCTTCTATGGCATGGGACAGTCTTATGGCAAAGGATGCTTCGATGACCCTTCAACCTCCAAACGAAAGGCTTCCTGCCCTCTTATGGCAAGGATAGACCCTTTCATTCTGAAAGGCTAAAAAGAGACCTATCATCTGAGTTTAAGGTAATTGCCCCTAATTGCTTTGCAATGCTCAAACTTTCATTATATTCTTTCTCATAATTTTTTCAAAAGGGCTACGCTCATTTACGAGCTAAAGTCCCTATCTCTTTCATCTACATTTTCTGAACAGACGAGCAAGCAAAGCAATTAAGAGCCCATGGAAAACCATGGATGCAAAGGGTGCCTTACACCTTCCCTTTGCATAAATTACCCCCCGAACTTAGATTTCTTTAAAAAGGTTTTTTTCTGTTTCTTTTTGCCTTTCTGAATTTGTTTGGATAAAATAAAAGTCGGTGGCGACTCTTGCTTACCGCGTGTCATACCCTAATTTTTGACCCCCCTGAGATGGCATATCTTCAGGATTTTTCATCAGGTCAAGACAAGTTCCCAGAGCAGTCATTTCTCCATCTGGTACCTAATCGAGGATGCTCAAAGACAAGAAAGCTCAGGCAAAGGATCAATCAATACAAAGACTAGTCTCTAATACAATCATGGGGCTCAAAAACTTCACTTTTCTCATCTATGATTGATTAGACATCCAGTCATCTGAGTACAGGTTTACTCAGGTCACCAGACTAGGGTTTTGAGCCTATCAAGGACTGAAATCAGGGATCACTTTTGGGAAACCCTAAAAAGCCCCAGAGGGTCATTCAAAGACATCAATCATCTTCAAATAACTCATATGACAAGATCTACTGGACATCACACTTCAATTCAAAGTCTACAGTCACTATTTTCACATGGTCGACAAATTAGGGTTTTGACCTAATTCACCAAGATAGTTGACTTCTGATCAGGGCATGAATCCAAAACTCAAGACATGATTCAAGGATCTCTACTACCTCCATATAATCCATTTATATCATCCATTTGGGGAGAAGATCTTATTTCTACACAAAAGCCCAAAAATTCACTTTGTCAGGAAAAAGTCAACTGTGAAGGATCATCATTGACTTTTAAGGTTTTTGGTCAAAAAATGACTTTCAAAGATCAATATCATCAATATATGGATGTCAAAGTCATTTGGCCAAAGAAATTCAAAGAAATTCATCAAGGAGCGAAAAGTCGGGAATTAGGGATTTTGAAGGCATGGTGAGATCTCAAAATTTCACCTACACAACTCAAAAAACTTCCAACATGAAAGTTGTAGATCTTGCAAAATAAAACAACATCTTACAAAGGAACTTTTTTCAAAAGATCAACCATTTATGAAGTTTTGGAGATTTTGAAGTTTAGGTCATAAACACTTAGAAATTTTTCTAAGTGTTTTAACCTAGTTTTCTTCCAACTTTGGCCTCATTTTTCACAAATTTCCCAAAGGATTCTGAAGAAGACATAAACTAATGAATTGAAGTAGATGTTTAGGGCTTTCCAAATTGTGTTCAACCTTCTCCAAATTCAATTTGAGCTAAGAGTTATGCTTGTTCAAAGTTGGCCTCATGAAGTAAAATTATAGGTCATGTGCAAATTGGACTTTGCAAATTTTGTGCAAATAACCTCTCTTATGGATGCTACACGACCCATAACACATCTGAAACCATGCCATACATCCATTTTCATCATTGCATAAGGATTAGAGAAGATTCCCCAAAAACAAAGGCATGTGATTATGTAATGATTGCATTTTTGAATTTATGACAAATTGGTGATTCATCAAAGGAATCTTCTCCCAACCAATTGGAGCTCATTTCTGCAGCCATTTGGTCCCCTAAGATCAAGCAAAACCGAGGGCTAGGGAGTGGTATCAAAGAGCTCATCATTGCACTTGGAATATTCTTTGAATTTCTTCATGGCTAAGAAACCCAAACTCTCCCATTAAGCAAGCTCACACTCTCACTCAGTACTGAACCAATTGCCTATAAATAGAGGCCTCATTCTCATTCAAAAAACACACCAAAGCAACCATATTCCTTGCTTTCTCTTTCTCTCCTCTTGTTCATTGTTTTTCAAAGTTCTTTGGCAAGAAGAATCGATTTCTTCAAACCAGAGCTTATCTTTGGAAAGTGAGCATTCTAACATCTCAAGGGAGGTCATTTGAGGTGATCCAAGCACCTGGATCACTTCTGTAGGTGGAGGAACACCATTGTTGCTCTCACTTTGGAGCATTTGCAGTTGGAGGTCCATGGAGTGATTCAGAAGGTTTCAAGGCAAGCCAATCATCCAGACACACTCCTCAGGTCATAGTGAAGCTAACCAGATGGCTGCAGCTCACCTGTAACTCCAAATTCAACAACCTCCATGTCCACTTGAAGTTCAAATCGAGGGAGGTCCATAGAACAATTCAGAAGGATTCAGGCTACAATAAGCATCCAGTTAGCATCATTGAGTCTCAAGGAAGCTATTGAGATCATTCATTCAAGCTCAGTTGCTCTCAATCATCCTCACGACCTTCAGTTTCAGAGGTAAGTTTCTGAACTCCCTCTCTTTAATTTAAGTACTCTTTGTGAAATATCTCGATTCTATCTTGTTCAGCATCATCAGAGGATTGAAAACCCTCTATCATCATCCATTTATCTTTCAGTATAGTCATTTAATTTGATTTTGAAATTTTAGGGTTCTTCACGATTTCTGGTAAATTAGTTAGATGTAGTTAATGTTAGTTCATGTTAGTTACATATTTAGAATCGTGAGTGAAATTGGAGCAAGTTTCGTGTTTACATCATGGCAAATGATTGAGAAATGAGTAAGTTCAGAAATCCAAATTCATGGAGCTTGAGGTTGAAGACGAAGATGGTGGTGGCGCGCAAAATTCAAATCTCAGGGCAGAGTTTATTTTATTTTGAGTGATATGCGTTTTATTAATGACTAAACAACTTGCCCTAGTGGCCACACATGCGCCCTTAGTATCATCATGCCACAAGTCTGGGGTTCGAATCCCCCTCGCCCCAGACTTTTTGTTTCTTTTATTTTTCAAAGATTTACAACTTGTTTTGAAACATGACCAAATGGAGGCAAGTCACTAACACTGAGCGCGCGTTGGCTCAGTGGTGTTGTTTTGGACTGGTAACCTCAAGGGCGTGGGTTCAAACCCTCCAAGGGACAAAACCTTTTTTTTAACACTAATTTCTTTCATTTTTCTTCACAATTTCACATATTTATTTAACCTATCAAACTAATTCTTTTTTACTTCATTTTTCACACACTTATCATTTAATATACCTATTTTGTGAATAATCAAAAAAATCATAAAAATATTATTTATTTCTTGAATTTTAATTAGGTTTAAAATAGTATGTTTTTAAGTGTTTTCTTAAATACTTTAAATATATATTCTCACTTTATTTTAACCTAATCACTTTGTAAATAATTTTATGATAAAACCTTAATTATTTAGGTCTTAATTAAATAAAAATCTTGATTTTTACTTTAATTAAGTTGACTTTTGTCAAATCTCAAAACTATTTTCAATCTCTGATAAAATCAAATGATTAGGGTTTTCAAACAACAAAACCTTGTGTCATTCCAGATCATTTTCAAATTGCTTTTGCACCAGTACTGCAAAGTACTGGGCCTCTAATAGAGTGTAAGTCCCAAAAATCTTCTCTTCTTAGCTTGTTTTCAAACTGTATTTTCAAAATCTTCTTTCTGTTTTCAAAACATTCTTCTGGTATTTGAAGGGCATTATTCCCGGTGAAACTCTTCAGATACCTATGTGACCTTTGTCCATCTTCACTTCTTCTGTTTTCAAAAAAACCATTAACTGTTTATCATATATATATTCAACTGTTATCAACAAAACAACAAAAATACTGTTGAGGCTCTGTACATACTTCTTCAATGGCCTCCACTCCATCCAGGTTAGGCTTTACAAGCTTTCAATTTACAGTCTTTATTTAAATTACTGTCAAATATAAACTGTGCATATATTAGTTTAGAACTACGTTTGAGTATAAACCTTAGGACAGTTAAACTATATATATATATTATAGGAATATGGCCTAGGATTGAGAATGTCTTCCCGGTGAAGGCTCTTTCCTAATTAGAGATCTGTAGTTCAAACCCCCAAGATGAATTATTCCCGGTGAAACATCTTGGTAAAAACCTTAGAATCCAAATAAATAGGATACATCCACCCAAAGAGGAATTATTCCCGGTGAAACCTCTTACCCATTTGCTTAGAGCCAAAATAAGTTCAAAACTACATAAGCTTTCTCTTGTGCTATAACAAGGACCCTCGATTAGCCTCCTCTTGGGCTTTGTACAAGGACCCACAGGCTTCTTAAAAGCATTTCCAGCTTCCTCTTGAGCTTGTATACAAGGACCCATCAGGTTTCTTATAAACATAGGAACAGGTCTTTAGTCACCTTTTAGCCTACCCTGGTGAGTTTCTTCCAATTTAAAACCAGACTTTAAACAAGCTAAGTTTGTCTCAATTTCACATTGAGTACATTTTTGGAATGAGAGACATGGACAGTCTCTGTCACCCTTATCTTCATCAATCTTCCTTAGTAGAGTCTAGGATCTATGTTTTGGTCATCCTCAGCATTGAGTCAGCCTTCATCTTGGGCTTTAAACAAGAAGTCTCACTAGATAATCTTTCTGCCAACCTTTTCATCCTTTAATAATTAATGGAGTGCTACCCACATTCTTTCATTCAATAAAAACCCCTGGAAAGGGTCAGCCTCCAAAAACATGATAAAAGTCAGTCTTTTAACAGACAAATTCACCAGCTGAGTCAAAACCCCTGGAAAGGGTTAGCCTCCAAAGTCAATTAATAAAAAAGTCAAAAGAATAATGTCATTCTCTTAGGAGATAATTTCCCCAAAAGAGTCAAAACCCCTGGAAAGGGTCAGCCTCCAAAAAATATGATAAAAGTCAGTCTTTTAACAGACAAATTCACCAGCTGAGTCAAAATCCCTGGAAAGGGTTAGCTTCCAAAGAAAAACAGTCTTTTTAATCTCCAGTAGAGTCAAAACCAACAAAAACAGTTAGCCTCAACCTTGGGCTTCATACAAGGCACCCAAACAATAAAACTCCCCTGTTAAGAGTCAGCCTCAACCTTGGGCATTGTACAAGGCAGATAATAGAGTCTCCCCAGTGAGTTCTTCATCATTCAGCAGCCACAACCTTGGGCTTTGTACAAGGCAGATAAACCATATCTTTCATGTGTCAAAGATTCCTAACACTTAGGATCTTTACTCATATAGTCATCCATACTCAATTCATTTATTTAAGAGTCCGCCACAACCTTGGGCTTTGTACAAGGCAGAAAATCATGTTTTCCCTAACTAGAGTCATAGTATAAAAAACCCAATTTTTCTCAGCAGTCAGCCACAACCTTGGGCTTTGTACAAGACACACAAATAGAGTCTCCCTAAGAAGAGTCAGCCTCAATTCTGGGCTTTGTACAGAACACAAAATACCTTGTAATTAACCCTCAATAACATTAATTAATCAATCAAAAAGCCTCAAGCTTGGGCCTCATACAAGCCAGCTAAAGTCAAATCTTTTATACAGTAGATAGACATAGCTTATCTCTATAGAGAGATATTTTTACTACTCTACCACATTCAAACAAACAAACATTTCAATTTCAATTTCAATCAAAGTCTCCCATTTAGGACTCTGAAAGACATGCTCTGGCACATCCCCAGACTTGTACACTTTCCCTAATTTGGACGAGCATCTTTCTTTCATTTAAGAGGCATCTGACTGGCATACTTGCACACACACAAGTAAGGTCCCCCTCTTGAATGAAATGAATTCAGTTATTCTGTCACTCTTTCAAAATGTTTGTGGTAGAATAGTACAAATACCTCTCTGTAGAGATAATTTCATGTCTCTTTACTGTAAACAGAGATTTAATTCCAAGCTTCAACCTTGAGCTTCAAGCAAGGCACCAAAAACAATTAATTTCCCTAGTTAGTTCCCCGAACTACATTAAGCTCTGACTTCCACTAGGGATATGTAGGCATGAGGTTCACAAGGAATCTCAGCGAGCTAATAAAATACCAAAAATAGTCTGTCTGTCTATCTGTCTGTCTTTCTTTAATCAAATCAATTCCTTCTCCTAACACAAAGGAGAAACTTTCCCAATCATTAGCAGCAAACACAATCACAATGACACAGAGAAGGTTCCTGTAGAGTACTACAGATATGTAGGGTGTTTAAACACTTCCCTATGTATAACCGACCTCCCGGACTCCAGAATTTCTAGTCTAGGTGTAAATCCCCACACTTAGCAAACTCCTAGGGTTTAGTTGAGATCTTTTTTCCCCTTTCCTACTCGTAGGACAAATAAGAAAGTTCGTGTGATATCGTAGGAAGAACTGAAATAAAATTCATCCCACCACGGGCGCATTCTCCTTCCAAATTTCGCGTGAAGGGTTTAGCGTGCCGTCCTCCCAAGTGAAACGGGGAGGTAAAAGAAAACGACACCACAGAAAAATGGCGACTCTGCTGGGGATATAAGTGTTAAAAACCTTGGTTTTTCATCCAAACCAATGGTTGACCTGTTGCTGGTCCAGCCCCAATGAGGAATTAGGGATGCCAAATTCCCCCTCAAACAAGAGAGGTCCTGCCTAACCTCTGTGTCATATCATGTGTTTGTTGCATATATATTTGTTTATTTTGTTTATTCTGTATCGGGAAAGGGCTTGATTCCCCCTTGTGGTGAGAAATCCTATACCCGGATTTGAGTGCAACATAAGATAGGATGGAGGATGTCTTCCCGGTGAAGGCCCTCTAATCTTGGTTCACAATTCTACTCTTGGGATTTGCCTGGCTGGTTGTGATTAACTGCGCCACTGCATTCCGAGACTGATTTGTACCAGGAGGACCTAGAAACACATTAACCCCACTTAAAGCCTTTTTTTAGGACGTAGAGCGGTGATTACGGAAGTAATTGTCACGCAGATACTACACTCAAAGAAAACTCTCTTATAGATACCAATCAACGTATCTTTAAGGTTGAGCAAAAACTCTGAGACCCCTAGAACCCGTTCTACAGGTACAAAAATCCTTAACCTTAGTTTACCATTGGGGCGGGATTTGCGTTTTGACTTCATGACCACTATACCCTTCAACGCCATGTTTGTTTAAAACTCTTGTGTGTGCATTCATGCATTCATGCATCATTCATTAATAAACAACTAAAAAAAAAAAAAAGAAGAGTCTTTTTCGAGTCGTTTTTCAAGGAAACTAAATAACAAACGTTTTGAACTCCAGAGAAAGAGAGAAACGGAGAAAGGACTTAAGGATCTATATTATGGATTATGGAAGAAAGAGAGCTAGGAAATACACCTTCAAGATTCCCCAGGTCGAGGAACTGGGAAAGCTCGGAAAACTGGTGGTCAACCCCCAGGCTTTCAAGGAGAAGTATGGAAAACTTCTGCCTTTGCTCAATACCAACATTGTGGATGGGATCCTTCCCACCTTGGTGCAGTTTTACGACCCAACGTATCACTGTTTCACCTTTCCAGATTATCAGCTCATGCCTACGTTAGAGGAGTACTCTCGTCTGATTGGAATACCCGTGTACGCGCAAGATCCGTACTCCGGTTTGGAAAAGAATCCTGACGACGTTATCATTGCTGCAACTACTCCTTTGAACGTAGTCGACATCAGAACTCATATGGTGAGTAGAGGAGGAATTCAAGGATT